>NW_007217369.1:427315-454280 GCF_000164805.1 Carlito syrichta
AGGCAATCCACTCACCTCGGCCTCCCAAAGCACGGGATTACAGGCTGAGCCACCGAGCTCAGCCTAAATCTTATTTTAAAACTTAAAAATTGTTTTACTAAACTAAAATGCTACATATGTATAATGTTATATATAAATATGTTTTTAACATATATTTGTATATCATATATAATTTAAAATATATTTAATATAAGCATATATTTATATATAAGATACTTTATCATATAATTATATAAACTATATCATATATTTCATATATTCTATATCCAATATATTATTAGATAATAAGTATAGTATATTATATATGATATAATCTATATTAAATTTACATAAAATATATTGTACATTACATGTTCCATATATAACCTATATAAAATTTTACATTGTATACAATTTTATATAATATATACTCATATAAGTATATTATATGAGTATATATTATATAAATTTATATAAGAATACATTGTATAATGCACATACATGTATGTTGCTTAAATTATATTTTATACAAAATAAGTATATTACATATAAATTTATACATACACCTTCATAAATAAATGTGTTCTGTATAATGAACTGCTATATATTCATTACTCAGATTAAAAAATTATCAAGCTCTTACAGTATACACCTCATCATTTTTCCCTGTTACTTTTACATTGTTGAAGTAAGCTGGAGTATTAAAATATAATAACTTTTAAAAACTACACAAAATAAGAGAATCCCAAAGAAAATTTGGTCAAAGAGAATTGTTATTGCAGTGGAGAATTCTACAACAGCATTTAGACAGAGCTTGCGGATGGTGATGTTAAAAATATAAGTTGGAGGCTGAGGTGAGTGGATTGCCTGAGCCCGCAGGTTTGAGACCTGCCTGGGCAGCGAGACCTCATGTCTACAATAAATTAAAAAAAAAATCAGCCGGGCATGGTAGCGCATGCCTGTAATTACGGCTACTTGGAAGGCTGAGGCGAAAGGATCGCCGGAGCCCAGCAGGTCGAGACTGCGGTGGCCGGGAGCAGCCACTGCACTCCAGTCTGGGCGACAGAGTGAGACTCCAACCAATATATATATATATATATATATATATATATATATATATATATATATATGTTAGTTCTTAAAAGAACTTGCATCGAAGGTACTGCAGAGGGGTCGTGGAGCAGAAAGAGGAGATTTTTGCCCTGAAGCAGTGCACTATGGTTGGAAACAAATCACTCTACCACAGTATGGTAGTACAGGGTGTGCTGTGAGCCTTGAGAGTTCAATGCTATACAAGCAGACAGAAAGACATGGCATTGAGGCAGGGAGCCCTTCCCCCAAGCCTAATAAGATGAAGGCCTTCCCAGGACAGAGAAGCCTCCCACTTAGTACAGTAAGATAAAAGCCTCCCTGGAATAATAAAAGAGTCCTTCTAGCATCATACGATAAAAACTTTCTTGGAAGATCTATGTTAGAAAGGAACGTAACCCCCAGTTTGTAGTGTGCATGTGTAACCTTTCTGTAACCTTTAGCTGAGAAACATCCAATTCGCCAGTATGATACTAATATGTAAGCCTTATCAGGGGAACAAAGGAGCTAAAAATGTATACAAGGCAATGCCCCCTTCGCTTGGGGCTCAACCTTTGGATATGAATCCACTGAGCCGGTGTTGGCACGAATAAAACTGCTTCCTGGCCTCAGTGTCCCGAATCTCTATAAAATCCTGCCACAGTATCACTGAGTCTATAGGATCCGTGCCCTGAAAGATGGGCAATCTTTTGTCAGGTGGAGAAAAGCAGAAGAGGACAGATCCATTTAGACAGAGCATGTAGAATCTTATTACTCTAAACACTGGTAGGTCAAGTTTAATACCCCTTTCCTTCAGAAGCACCATGCCTGATTATTAGACTAAGGGCTCTAGAAGAGTCTCTGCTGAAAGTCATGCAAAGCAGTGTGAGTTAATAAAGTAGTTCAATTGTTGTGACAGGACATGGCAACTGGGAAGGTTATTTGGCTGAAAGGGATGGGGAGTGTGGATATAGGAAAGTGAATAAATCTTGGAGTGTTGTAAGCGGTAGGTTTCCTACGTTGTATGTGTGGACGCCTTCTGAAGAGATGGGCCTAGAGGAAGAAACCGGTGAAAACAAGATAGCAGCTGTGATTCTTGACTATTTTCCCTTGGGCTGTTGTTCTATTCTCCATCTCAGCTGCACATAGAATTGCCCTGGAGCTTGACCCTTCGGTCCAGCTTTGCCCACAGGGATTTTTTTTAACTGGTTTAGGGCATGGCATTGGAATCAGCATTTTACAAACTTTTCAAGTGATTCTAACATGAGCCAGGATTGAAAACCATGAATAGATCTACCATGTGTTTTACAGAGTAGCTATATTGAAGTTGTGTAGAGTAGCATCTTTTTTTCCCCTCCTTTTGCCCACGTATATACTTAGCATAATGTCCTATAGGTACTTAATAATACATAGCATTATGTATTAGTAACTTAGTAACTATATAGTCTTATTCATTACTTTAGTAAATGCCTTTTCAATATTCTTTTTTTTTCTACATAACATGCTGTATTAAAATATTTCTGTGTGATGTTTTCAACAGAAAGAAATGATAAATATTCGATATGATGAATATGTAATAGTTTTGTTATAATGACTATACATTATATGTATCAAAACATCACTATGTACCCCATAACTGTGTATAATTATTATGTGTCAATTTAAAAATAAAATAAAAATTTATGCTAGAAGCTTACATATAATTTTTAAAATTATCTCTGAAATTGCTGCAAATGCCTATATAGGGAATATTATGAAATAATTTTGAAAATAACAATATGCTATATTTCAGCTTTAAAATAACAGCAGTTTTGAAAAAGACAATGTAAAAAAATATTGCTGTGTGCCTTTTTGGTACAATGGGATCATTTTTTTTGTTTCTTGTGTTTTTTTTGAGTTGGAGTCTCATTCTGTCACCTAGGCTGGAGTGCCGTGGCACGCTCATGGCCACCCTGGCATCGACCTGCTGGGCTCCGCCGATCCTTCCACTTCAACCTTCCAAGTAGCCGGAACTACAGGCACGCGCTACCACACCTGGCTAATTTCTGATTTATTGTAGAGATGAGATCTCACCAAGTTGCCCGGGTTGGTCTTGAACCCGTGGACTCAGGCAATCCACTTGCCTCGGCCTCCCAAAAAGCGTTGGGATTACAGGCTGAGCCACTGAGCCCAGCCTGTTTTCTTTTTAAAATTTTTTTCTTTATTTCATTGTAAGGATGTGGCGTACAAGTCAGGATTAGGTATATAAATAGTCTATATGCAAGTGAAGTTTTGGCCTTCAGCTGGTCCTCACCTCCCCTGGTTTAGGATCAGGTACCCTTTAAAATATTATGTGCCCTCCCCTCCCCTTGCCGTCTCCCTACTGTTGATTCCTCTCTTATAGTATTTTGATATATCTTCAGGACCCACTTATGAGTGAGAACATGTGGTATTTTCTGTCAGATATGTACTGGTTAGAGATTTCACTGAGGATATCTAAGTAGCGTATTAATTAACTCCATATCTTATTGTGGCAGACACTCTTGGTTATTTCCAGCAATCATTTTCTTCATTTTTTTTTTTTTTTTTGGCTGACAGGACCATGGTCTTGTCCAGGAGACAATGTACCCAGTCTAAACCAATCATAAAATACCCTTTCCATCACCCATTGGTCTAGAAATGAGTACATGTGAAAGTTTTTGGCCATCTAGATGTAAGAGAAAGTTTATTTTGGGTCGTATGTGATAGTTTTTTCCTTCTTTCCAGATAACTGCATAAAAAGGGGGTTGTTTGTCCTCTTCCCCCCCATTGTGCTATGAGTGTTCTGTGAATGTCTGGAGCTGCGGGAGACATCTTGTGACCAAGAGGCAATAAACTCAAGGATAGAGGAATAGAATGATAAAAAGAGTTTGACTTGTGGATTTTGTCTTTGAGCACTCAAACAAACCCTGAGACTATCTTCCACTAGGTCTTCTGTTCACTAGATCTGCCTGGTATAAACCAATGCAGTTTAGGGTTCTGTTATTTGCACCCCAAAGCAGCACATATTGACTAACTCCTTTTTTATGTTTAATGGAAAATACCATATGTATGGACATATATATTTTCATCATGAATTTTTGATAATGTAAAAAGGTGGAAGAAAAATGAACAACTATCAATTGGATAATGGCAGGACAAATATATTTAAACCATAGAATATTATACAACCATTAAGAAAATATTTGGAGAGATTTTTACAAAACATTGTTAAATGATAATAGACAGTATGTTTGATATGATCTTATCTCTATAAAACAATCATCAAAAGAAAAAAGTCTGTGTATGAAATATATACAAAGTATGTATCCATATAGAAATTATGAGCATGGAAAAATATAGATGATTGAACCGTGACTGGTTAAAGTGACTTATCTTCCTGTGAGAACGGGGTAGGGCTAGAGGTCATGTGGAGTAAAAATGAGAGAATGGAAAATGGAGAGTCAAGTTATACAAAAAAATTCATTATAATGGAAATACATTTTGTCTACATCCTACCTGTCTGGCAGATATCAGATTTAGAATTCTCAAGTTTTCATTTTCATTTTGCCATAGCAACAGCCATCTAATGGCAGGATCTTACTGAGTGAGTTACCATTGGAGGATACCTCAAAATAGAGCCCTCTGATTGAAAGACATTAGCAATATATCACATAAAGAAGGGCTATAAATATTAACTGGGACATAGTTAAGCATATTAAAAAATATCTTGCGTGTGTAAATTGTGCTCTTTAAATACACTGAAATTTTTGTAAATCAAAATAATTTAATCGACTAGGTAAATAATGAATAACAATAGTTTTCTACAAGCTCTGGAATCTTACTTTCCTAGTGCTGACCTTTTTGACTAGATTTGCACATTAAATATTAAAAAAATAAAAAAGAAAAATAACATTTAATGACCTGTGCTACCTACCCTTTCTAGTGGTAGTTCTCAGGAGTGACTTTGGGCACCAATCCTTATAAACCACTTCTCAAAATCACCACAGGTGAAGACATGATCAGAGTAAACATACTGTGTTTACTATGCAAATACATCTTCAAGACACGTACCTTATCCCCTTTCCATATGGCTATCTATAAACCCAACTTAGAGAGAGATTCTAGAGCCTGTCAACAGTACTTTGAGTCACTACTTATTTAATAATCACAATATCTTTATAAAACTGTGTGGGACTCTCATTTTCCAAGTAAATAAACAGAGACTCAGGTCACATACAATTCAAACTTAGGACCCGTTACTGCAAAGTGGGAGTTTCCCTCCAATACTCCATATGTGTAATGCTTTGCATTATTACTTGCAGACAACGTAAATTGCTTCTGATTGATTTACATAGGAAAAGATTTAATATAAGATAGTTGGATAGCTTACAGAATCACCAGGAATTTTGGAAAAATAATTTTCAGGACTAGACAATATTAAGAAATGCTTCAAACCAGACCAAATCATGGACAAAGTAAGGACACTACTTTACTGAATGCTATAGTTTGGACCACTGATGAAAGACCGCTAAATAACAGATGTACTCAATAGTGAATGCTGTCTCTGCTACCCTGGGAACTTCATTGACTCCTACTCAGAGTCGTATTTTCCTTGCATCACTTTTACATCCAAGTCCCAACACGTGTTTGATGAAGTTTGGCCTAAAATAGGGGCTTAAAGCTTCACTGTGCATTATTTACGATAGCAAAGATAGGGAATCAGCCTAAGTATCTACCAGTGAAAGAATAAATAAAGAAATTGTGGTATCTATACACAAAGGAATACTAATCAGTCATTAAAAAAAATGAAATGTCTTCTGAAGCAGCATAGATAGAGCTGGAGGTCATTATCCTGAGTGAACTAACTCAGAAACAAAAGTAAAATACCACATGTTCTCACTTATAAGTGGGAGTTAAATAATGTGTACACATAGACATCGAGTGAGGAATGATAGATGAGGGTGATTCAAAAGGGTAGGGGGTGGGAGGTGGGTGGATCATGAGAAATTACTTAATGGGTACAATGTACATTATTTATGTGATGGATACCCCAAAAGTCCTGACTTCACAACTATGCAATCTGTCCATGTTACAAAATTACACTTGTAACACACAAATTTATACAAGTAAAAATTAAAAGCTTCTATGCAATGGAAACACTTGTGAAGCCTCTCTCTCTCTCTCTCTCTCTCTCTCTCTCTCTCTCTCTCTCTCTCACACACACACACACACACACACACACACACACGATCTGCTGCAGAGATGATTCTGATTTAGTTGGTCTGGGGTGGAGTCAAGAAACCCTAGGTCAGAAGAACTCCACAGGTGAATCAAATGTGAACTCTAAGAGGTGAAGCACCGCAGGCAAGTTCTAGGCCGGTATTCAGTTCCCAGACTTCTTGGATCATGAGAATCAACTGGGTACTTATTAAGACGCATATCCCCAGCCTAATCTTCATGAGATGGGGCTGTGTAGCTGTTAACAAGAACCTCAGGGGATTCTTATTATCAGGAAAGTAATAGGACAGATGGCCACACTCCAGCAGCAAGGGAGGCTGGCAAAGCAAATGTCTGGCATTTTCAGCTTCATGAGGGGAGAAGTGGCCGCTGCTTTCCACCAAGATTCATAAGGTATGATTTCCTCATATGCATTGGAAGGGAGCTCATATTCTGGGCTTTTAGAAAGAATGGTCAATTCCTGTTACAATTTACATGGCTTCACTATAGAAACCCAGGTTTATTTTTGTGGATTGTGGAGTTTTTTCCAATAAAGTTATTTAATTGTGACTAAAACATTAACTCTGTGTGGTGCCTTATCATACAACCTTTCGAAGAAAACCACATTACTATAGCTTCTTTTGTTAATCATTGTCTCCATAAATATAAGAAAAAGGAGAGGGTGCTTGACCTGAATTGATGATTAGAGAGACTACGAATGAGCTCTTGAACGCTACTCTGGTTCTTATTCCATTTTGGTAGAAGCTGAACTGAAATTTAGCCCTGAAAGGGGACAACATAAATATGATAAAAGCTTGTACATTGCTAGGATAATTAGCATAAAAATATACTTTGGTTGTTTCTTCAATATTGCCATGTCTAGATTATGAATGATATTTAGGAATTAAAATACCTTAGAGTATTGCGTTCTTTAAAGATGTCTCCTTTGAGGAGCTAATATCTTCCTTTACTTAGAGTTTAATTTATTTTTCTTATGTTTTCAGAAATAGCATTTCTACAGCTTGTAGTCTGTATTTCTCCAACTGAGTGTGCTAATTCCTTACATAAAGTGTAAACCAGTGCAAAACATTTCAATTTCTTTTGTGTTTAAACATCGATGTGTGATCCTTCACCCAGGAAGAAAACACCCCTTCATTCCCATTGCCAATTAACAACTTTCTTTTACACTGATGTATTTAGGAATAAAGCTCCCCCCCCTTGTATTATTCCTTGTACAGTCAACTGTATGAGCCTTAGAGTGGTGAGGATAGTTCTATGCACATCACAATCACAGGAAGTTACTCAAAAGTTTGATAATAGTGACAAGATATGCGACTCAACTTTATCACCAGGGAAGAAAGCATTGATGATTCATGTTACAACATCAAACACTGAAAGCTGTATGTTCAAAGTCAGTGAGTTTATCATAATGACATTTGTTAAACATGTTCTCATTTAATAACTTTTGTAGCTGATCACTCATAAGTTGCTGTCTTAGGGACCCTGATAAAGTTGCCAGGCAAAAAAGGTTTTATTGAGAAGACAGTCTTTCCCCACCACTTGTTTGAAAGGAAGGGCCCACTCTTCTATATACTAATTAAGAAAAAACTCTTCTTTGTTGGGAACACTGTGGTCTGTGGGGTTCAAAATGTTGATTCCTGCACCTTCAGATGGAACAGGGCCTTGACTCACAATAAAAAGCACCTCTGCACTTCTAGATCTGAGAAGCCAGAGTCAGGA
This sequence comes from Carlito syrichta, assembly GCF_000164805.1. Taxonomy (NCBI): domain Eukaryota; kingdom Metazoa; phylum Chordata; class Mammalia; order Primates; family Tarsiidae; genus Carlito; species Carlito syrichta. Next base: position 435,320 of record NW_007217369.1, read on the forward strand.
CAAATGAAGGTACCACTGGTATCATGCTGCTTTGCTGGGACCAAGTGATTAGTGGCGTCAACTGAGGGCACAGTCTCAAATTTGCCAGCTCAGACTTCAGGGATCAAAAAAATTCGGGTGACTACCACTATTGCTAGTAAAGTGAAGTATCAGGAAAAGGAGAGAAGAAATGTGGCATTCAGCCTGGAAAGGTTGATGGCAGGTGGCACTGATGTCTGGGATCAAAGGGCACTTGCGATAACCTGGTACATGGTAGTAAAATCTCTCCAAAGATCTGTTTTTTTCTGTTGTTTTCCTGGCTCAGCTCCAGGGATCACTGACCACAAGAGATGCTGTCACACTTCCGCTTGTGTTTTTGAAAAAGACTGAATTTAGATGACACTCTGTTTCTAATGCTTCATTTTAAATTAGTAATTTACAAAATGATTGCATATACATAGAATATTAGTTTACAATGCCATTAAAAATCTTCAGAGTACAGCAGGTTTGACACTTGCTCTGTAAAAGGTCAGATAGGAAATATTTTAGGTTTTCTGGACTATGTGGGTTCTGTCACAACTCCTCAAGTCTGCTGTTGCAGTGTGAAAGCAGCCATAACCAAAATGGAAATGAGTGGGTGTAGCTATGTTCCAATAAAAACTTTATTTACAAAACAGGCACCTGGCTTGATATAATCTGTGACACAGTCACACACTCAGCCAAATTGACCCGAGTCTTAAGATCTGGGCTCTCTCATCTACTGTGTGACCCTTGGCAAGTTAGGTCACCTTCTGAAGCCTGTTTTCACATCTCTAAAATGGCATCACCTGTCTCTATGCCACAAGTCTGCTGAGAGAAAAAGAATAATAAAATAATACACATCTAAAATGATATTAGTAATTGTTACCATCTGTTGAGCACTTGGTAAGTTCTAAGCATTATGTTAGGTTATTTATATTCATCGTGATCTAGTTGTAGCCTCGTGCTGTAAGAAATGTTCCATTTGATATGCCTATTACCAGTACCAATAATCAAAACTATAAATCTTTGTCAAGTACTTCCTATGCATCAACTTTGTGCTAGTTGTTTTATATGAATTATGTCAATCCTTACAACAACTTTGGTAGTTACTGTTATTTCTTAACTCCATCTTACAAATATTAGGATCACAGAATATTATGATTTAGTTGCAGTGCATGTCTTCAGGAAGCAGACGTAGCATGGAGTAAGATGACTGGGCAAACCTAGACATTTCATCTTTTGGCATTTTTATTCCAAAATGATATATTTTTGGAAATTTAATTGTAATAGAAATATGCTCTCACCTCCACCTCCAACCTTGAGCATGTCCCAGTCTCTCTCTTACCCCATTATTGTGCCCAGTGGTTTGCTGATTCTAATGGTTTACAAATTTCCTAGAACATAGCTATCTTCTGGTGTGGGTGAAAAAATGTAGCTGCTGAGACTTGACACACCAATGGATTGGTAATACCTTCAAGTCATGACTGGACAGTTTGCGAGTCAGGGCCTGAGGCAAAGGCAGGGCCTGTGGCCTGGCATCAACCCTTGGTTCGAGTATAGCTACTAGGCATTCAGTGCAGTTTTCTTCCTATAAACAGGCTCTGGCATTTTCTCAGTCACAGTCCAAATATGAAGGCTAGTCTCAGGGATGAAATCCAACTATTTGAACTAGAAATGCAGCACCGATTTCCTCTGTCCCGTTTCCCTCAGTATCTCTCCAGGACACCATGTGCCTTTTCATTCATTCATTCATTCATTCATTCATTCATTCATTAATGTAGTCAACAGACATTTATTGAGCACCTATGATTAAATTAGCTAGATACTGAGCTACACCTCTAGGATATAGCAGTGAATAAGATTGAAAGATGCTGAATTTCAAGTGTTTAGTTACCAGTGGAAGAGACAGAGAAAAAACATGTTAAATAATTATGAACTGAAGGTGACTGAAGGGGATGTGAGGGGGTTGCCCTTGATTTTATTTTTATCTGCAGGAGGAGAGCCAGCAAAGGCAAGTATGGTTACTGAGATAAAAAGAAAATCAAGGGCAACCCCTCACATCCCCTTCCACTGTGGGAGCTTTTCTGTCCTCTCTATAAATCCTGTTTTCAAAAATCAAATCAAATCAAATCAAGAGTGTGCTTCACTGTGTCAAGAATTTCTGAGGGGCTGAGAGAAACATTCATGGGATTAGTCAGTACCGATGCCATCAGTGACATTTGGTGGCCTGGGTGTCATTATGTGGGCAAAATACAGGATTCGATTCAAGAAAAGATGAGAAAAGAATTAGAAACAGTGAGTACAGACAAATATTTTGGGGGAGTTTAGCTGTAAAAGTGAGGTGAGAATTGCAGTGTGTTGTGGAGCAGGAATGTGTAGTTATGAAGGACCCAAAAATGGATTTTTCCATAAAAATTTGTATATTTATTCTTAAATGTCTAAATTTCAGTCACCTTCAAGGTACTCCTCGTTTGATGCATTCAACTATTGAAACACTTTTTCCATGGCTCAAAACAGTTTCTGAAGTCATCAAGATTGATGCCTTTTAGTGCTTCTGTTGTTTTTTGTTTCACCTATTCCACATCAGCAAAAATGTCTCCCTTTGAGGATTTTTTTTCAAACAAAACCAAAAAAAAAAAAAAATCACTTGGGGTGATATCAGGAGAATAGGGAGGATGGACCATGAGGGTCATGCCTCTTTTAGTCAAAAACTGCTGAGCCCTCAGCACAGTGTGAGCAGTTGTGCTCATAAATCACCCATCATGTAATGGGCAAACGGGTTGAATCTCAAAAAAAAAAAAAATCACTGAAGTCAAACACAGCCTCTCACAATTCAAGCTGGTACAGTGATGAGGATGGGTTCCCAGAGCACTGACTTAGTGGGGGAAGTCGGTATTACAAAGGGCCCACTCTCCAAAAGATAATTCCAATTTTTTGCATCCCTCCTCATATAAGAGGGCTTTTCTTTAAGTTAGGTTATACAAATGACAGAAAGAGAGAGGATCAGAGAAGAACTGAAGGCCGTGAGAAGCCCAGAAGAATGGGACCCAGAACTCCAGTTGGAGGATTGCTTTAAAAAGGAGTAGAAACAGATTCTCCACTCTAATTGGAAGAGAAACAAAAAGCATGCATATCTGGGTAGGTTTGTAGATTTGGCTGCATGGAGATGCTGGGGTTCAAGCCTAATGCTACCTGCTTTTTTCATTCACTCAACGATATATTTTTGAGCACCAAACTGTATGCAAGACACTGCCTTAGGTGCTGGTGATGCAGCAGAATAGAAAATAGGCCAAAGTCCCTGTCCCTGTGGAACTGACCTTCTAGTGAGTTCACTTTCCACTACTCATTTCTGTATTGTTTGCATTTTGGGAGTACATATGACTTTTATAATTAAAAAAGGCAAAATATTTGAAAATACTACCTCTAGACCAGTAAGAAACATTATTATAAAAAATGGAAGATACTATGTACGACAGGATGGTGTCAATGATTTATTAATAGATTTTTTTTGAGTCTATTGCCCAGTTTGGAGTGCAGTGGCACGATCATGACTCACCACAGCCTTGACCTCTCAGGCTTAGGGGATCCTACCACCTCAGCCTCCAGAGTAGCTGGGACCATAGGCATGTGCTACCACGTCTGGCTAATTTTGTGATTTTTTTGTAGAGGCAAAGTTTCGCTATGCTACCCAGGCTGGTCACAAACTCCTGGGCTCAAGCAATCCTCCCACCTCAGCCTCCCAAAGTACTGGGATGATGGGCATGAGTCAACGCACCTGGCCCTTTTCCTCATTCAAGTACCCAGACCTAGATCTACACCATCCAGTAAAGTAGCCACAAGTCACAGATAACTATCGAGCACTTGAAATGTGGCTAGCCCAAGCTGAGATGGGCCATAAGCATAAAATACATACTATATATTAAAGTCTTAGTATAAAAAAGTAAAATAACTCTTTAATAATTTTGCTTATTTGTTGAAATGTTTTGAATATATTAGATTATGTTATTTAAATTAATTTTACTTGTTTCTTTTTTCTTTTTTAGATGATATCAGGTACACTCACGGTGGTATGGCTATAGACTCTTTTTTCTTTTTTAAATGTGACTACAAGAAAATTGTTTCATAGTGGCTTTCTTACAGTGGCTCCTGTAAGACCATTCTGTGCTGATTTCCTCTTCCATCTGGCCCGCCACTACTTTCTGACCTCTATTCTTGTACACTCAGTTCTGCTATTCTTGTACACTCAGTTCCACCCACAGTGGGCACTTTGCTGTTCCTACCTTAGGGGCCTGAAATATACTCCCACCAGATATTCATATGACACACTCTCTCCTTTCATTCTGGTTTTTATTGAAACGTCGCTTTCATAGTGAAGACTTCCAGCTAATCTAAAATGATAAAATTGCAACCGCCCTTCCTACTCTGTCCCCTGCTTGACTTTTTTCTCTGTAGCATCCATATGCAACTGAAACACTGACATTTTACATAGTCAGGTGTGTATTTTCTGTTTGTCCCCTTGAGAGTAAGGATTTTCTTTTTTCTGTTCACTGCTAGAATGAATGGTGTTTGGGATGTAGGGATCCCTTAGTAAATATGTGTTGAATGAAGGAATCAATTGCTTCAGAGGAGGGATTTGACATGGTAGGCCACAGAAACAAAGGAGGCTCACTAGCTGTGGTTTCCAAAAGCCTAAGTCATAAGGGAACAGAAGATTCCCTGTGAAAACAGAATGGGAGAGCAGTTTGTAAGCTAGCAGGAGTCCCTGCTATGGCAGAGTAGAAATGGAAGTCCCCTCAGACCTTAGATGTTACAGAGGTGAAAGATGGATCCATGAGTTAACTAAGATAAAATTTCTACCAACTAGGAAGTAGGACGTTTCAATGTAGAAATCAATTTGAATTAGATTAAAATGATATTTCTCTTATGCCATAGTGGTAGCTGAGATTTACATACTGAGAAAAATGTTAAACACTTAATTTTTGGATTTCCCGTACCCTTAAAAAAAAAATAAGAGATCATGCTGTGGTTCAAATAGCTTTCCTCATGGCTTTCATCTTCACTCCAGACCAATGTCTTACATATGATCTGTAACAAAATTCCATATTTTGTTTTATTTTTTAATTAATCTTTTTTATTTTTTTTGAATTGAAGTCTCACTCTGTTTCCCCATGCTGGAGTGCAGTGGCAAGATCACAGCTACTACAGCCTCAATCTGCTGTTCATGTGATTCTTCCTCCTCTGTCTTCCAAGTAGTTGGGACTACAGGCATGTGCCACCATGCCTGGTTATTTTTTTTAAGTGTTTTGTAGAGACGAGGTCTCACCATGTTGCCCAGGCTATTCTTGAACTCCTGGGTTCAGGCCGTCCCCTTGCCTTGGCCTCCCAAAGTACTGGAATTACAGGTGTGAGCCACCATGCCTGGTACATATTTTATTTTATTCCATATTTTCAAAATTGTTTCATTAATAACACAACCACATTGTATTTCTTTCATTCTGTCTCTACATGTACACCTACATTTATATCCATGTCTATAACTATCTAGACAGTAACTTCATGTGACCAATGTAACTTCAAAAATGAAATCTGAGACTACGAAATGTACACCACTAAAGAACCAATTGAATTCTGAGAAATTGTTAAAATGAGGAAAGCCCCTGTATTCAATAAGTGAATATGGGAAGCAGATGAATTCTGGTTTTATTCATGTTATCTACCAGATGATGTCTAACCCTAATGCCATTTCTACTCACCCTACCTCACTCCATATGTGGGACCGAACTCATCCTGCATTTACTCCTCAACTTTCATCCACACACTGAGATGGAAGTGGGCTAGGAGTGAACAAGATGATAGGGTGAAGTTATCTATCTTATACATTTAATAATTTGTTTTAAGCTGCTAGTTTGATAGTCTGACCCAGGCATCAAAGATTATACATTAATGAAAAAGGCAAAAAAAAATGGCTAGTTCAAGATAGCGACATTCAAATACCATGTGCCTTTTGTACAGCTTGCTCAAACTCCTAGGACATGGTCTTGATCTTCAGTCTGGAGATATCCAATGCATGTTTCTTTAGTTGAGTTGATAGAATTTTATAGCAAACATCATTATTTTATTCCCTGACTTAGAGGACAAAAAATAAACATTTTAATCAGCATTGTGGAGGCTCAAGATTTTTTGTTTGTTTTTCTAATATAAACTAGGACAGAGGTCATTGTTCTGGCTGTTGGTAAATGTGAAATTGTGCCATTGGCCAATTCACATTTGTACCCAGAAAAACTGTAGGAAAGAGTCTGGGAAGATCATTTTACTTAGTACTCCAAAAAATTCATTTCCTTTTCAGTGCAAGCAGAGAAACAACAAAGGAGTGGCTTTGATGACTTTCCATTTGGTCTGAGATTAAACAAATGTCTAATACTCAGTTTAGGTTGCACATGTTCTAAAGTCAAATATCGCCCATTAAAGAATTCAGTAATGAAAAAGAAAATTTTTACCAAAACCACACTTCATTTTCAAGAAATTAGGATAAATAGTGAAGTGAACACAACACTACTGCTTTGCTTTAATTCCTGTGTTTTTTTTGTTACTATGGAATTTTAAAAAAATTGCTACTTTTCCTCTAAGTAACATGAAAGCAAAAACACACTTTTATGACTCAGATATATTGCAGAAACTTGGGGGGATGTGCACCATCTGAAAATGGGATAATCTTATTACTGTGAAAGAAGGCATCCACTACAGTGATACATTAAACCTTTCAACAAAGTATTTTAGTTGATTTATTCTTTGTCTTGAATCTGATGAGAAGGTGTCTAAAGTATAAAAATGTGTTCTTCATGTAAAAAATGAAAATGATTGAGTTCCATATTTATCTTTTTTGTATTATCTTATATATTAAATTTTATTTAGTATAAAATAGCTCTGGCAGTCTTGAATAGTAGTCTCAATTGCCTTTCCTCTTGGGGGGAGTGGTAGCTGCTCCTTCTTGGTATGAACTTTCTGAATGTTTATGTTATAGTCTGCTTCGATGTCAGAAAGAATTCCCACTGGTGATTTTTTAATATAGTGTCCCTTTAAAATGTGATACCTAGCTGGTATCCCTATTCCCCAATCAGAAAAATTTTAAAAAGGAAATGAAAAGCACTTAGGACTAATTTGCTGATTCTCTGTGTGCTCTACAAATGTACCCATTTTTTAAAAACCACGGGCTCATGGGAATACCCTGGTTGCTATACAAAACTCTGTCTAGAAAAACTTATTTAAGTACAAGGGCCAGAAAATATAATACTAATTGACATGAGTATACATAGTACAGTGTGTTGATGCTTTGCATGCAAGGTACATGTATTCTTTGTCAGGATAACCATATCTTCCTTCTCCCATTTGGTTGGCAAACTCCCACTTATTCTTTACAACTCTAAATATCACTTCTGAGAAGCCCTTCCATATGCTTTTGTAGCACCTTTACCATGTCACTTATACTCTATTATAATTGCCTGTATTTCTTTATATCTCTTCTCAACAAACTGTAAGTTCTATGAGGGATAACACTATATATTTTCCATCTTTATGTTGCTGAGACCTTGCCTGATGTGGAAAATTAATAACTACTTATTTATTAAATGAATACATGAATTCAAAAGACCTACTTTTAGACAAAACATCTCCACACTGAAAACTGTGAAATGCTGATAAAATAAATGGAAAAAGACACAGATAAATGGAAGTATATCACATGTCTATGGATTGAAAGTCATTAATATTGTTAAAGCATCCATACTACCTAAAGCAATCTAAAGAATCATTATAATATCAAAATTTCAATAATAGTTTTCACAGAAATAGACAAAAATCCTAAAATTCATATGGTACCACAAAAGATCCTAAGTAGCCAAAACAATCTTGAGTAAATAAAAAAAACAAAACAAAAAAACAAAAACAAAAAAACAAGCTAGATGCACCACACTATCTGATCTCAAAATTGACTACAAAGCTGTAGTAATCAATACAGCATGGTACTGGCACAGAAGTGGCCATATAAACATATGAAACTAAATAGAGATACCAGAAATAAATCTACAAATTTATGGTCAACTAATCTTTGACAAAAAGGCCAACAGCATAGTGGGGAAAGGACAGTCTTTTCAATAAATGGTGCTGAGAAAGCTTGTGACCTACAGAAGAATGAATTTAGACCCTTATCCAAAAAAGAAAAACCCTCAAAATATATTAAAGACTAAGACTAGGACCTGAAACAGTAAACCTAAGAGAAGAAAATTCTAGGAAAGGCTTCATAACATTGGACTGGACAAAAAGTTTTTGGATGTGATCCCAAAAGTACAGGTAACAAAAGCAAAAGAAACAAATGGGATTGCATCACACTAAAAAGCTATACCCAGAGAAAGAAACAAATGAGTGAAGAGATAACCTATGGAATGGGAGAAAATATTTTCAAGTCATATCTGCTAAAGAGTTCATATTCAAAATAGATAAGGGACTCAGTTCAATTGCAAATACGCAAATAGCCCAATTTAAAAGTTTTAAAGGGCCTGAATAGACAATTCACGAAAGAAACCACACCAATGACCAATGAGTATATAAAAAAATGTTCAGCATCCCTAACCAACAGGGTAAATGCTAACTAAAATCATAATGAGATATTACCTCACAACTATTAAGGTGGCTAATTATCCAAAAGATGAGAAATAACAAGTGTTGACAAGGATGTGAAAAAGGGGAACATTTGTACCCTGTTGGTGAGAATGTAAATTATTGCAGCTGTTATGAAAAAATAGTATGAAGATTCCTAAAAAAATTAAAAGTAGAATGACCATAGTATCCAGAAATCCTATTCCTGAGTATATATCTAAAGGATATGAAAGCAGCATTGAAGCGATACCTGTACTCTCATGTTTGTTGCGATATTATTCACAACACCCAAGCTATGGAAGCAGCTTGTGTCCATCAACGGATAAATGGATAAAGAAAATATGATACACACACAATGGAATACTATTTAACCATAAAAAGATGTAAATCCTGCTATTTGTGACAATATGAATGAACTTGAGAACAATTGCTAAGTGAAATAAGCCAGACACAGGAAGACAAAAACAACATGACCACGCTTATGTGGAATCTGAAATAGTTAAAGTCATAGAAGCAAAGAGTAGAATGGTAGTTATCAGAGAATGAAGGGAGGAATGAGAATGAGGAGATGTTGGTCAAGGGGTACAAAATTTCAATTAGACAGGAGGAATAAGTTCAGGAGATCTATTGTACAACACAGTGACTGTAGTTAATATTCAATGTATTATATACTTGAAAATTGCTAGGACAGTAGATTTTAAATGTTCTCACCACAAAAATGATAATTATGTTAGGTAATGGATATATTATCTTGATTTAGTCATTCCACGATGTATATACATATCAAAATATGTTGTATACCATAAATATATACAATTTTTGTCAATTGAATAAACAGAACCTGCTTTTCTGTTTCATGTCTGCTAGTTATTAGCTATGTGAAATTGGGAAAATAATTTGAGTTTATTTCTTCATCTGTAAAATGGAACTATTTATTCATATATATTACAGGTTTCATAGGAAAACTGAAACCTAGAAAATTAATTTACCTTTTGGATGATAGTTGGTCATATAGATGAAAAGCAGTACAAAGGCCTCAAGGCCAATGTGCCTTATCCTTCCTTCTACTTTTTTTCCAGTATATTACAGTGACTCTCAAGTTGTTTTGCATTGCAAAGGCAACAAAGAAGAAAGTATATATTAATAAAAATTATAACTCATAAGGAAGGCTGTTTTTGTGAATCCTGCCTGCCCATCAGTAGAAATGCTGGGAATAGTCCACTTATCTTTTTTGAATAATGATTCTATTTTGTGCTCTTTGTAGTTGGAAGACCAGGTTTGGCCTCCTTGCTCTATGACTTTATTAGGTTTTGAAATATTGTGAAATTTTCTCTGAGATTCAAGGTTTTTTATTTTTTTGCCTATAAAATGAAGGTGATATTTTCTCCAGTACAATTATAGTGAGGGTAAAATAATTTATATAAGCTGTAAACTGCTGTACACACATAAGATGGTGGCACCATAATTACTATTAAGAGATGTCAAATCAATCAGTGTTAATATGATCTTAAGTGAGTAGCGCTTCCTGTCAAACCAACAGAATGGAAGATAATTGTATTTCAGGTTTTGCAATTATTTATATAGCAAAAAGTGTTTACTAGCATGTATTTTAAGTATTTTGAATGAAATTATTCTTATAGTGTCAGAAAGATGAAGCCTGTCTTGTATCCCAGCTCCCAATCCATGATATAACCACAAATAACAGAGTAGCTTTAGCGGCCAACACTCCAAGGTTGAAGGAAGTATTCATATGTTGAAGCTGGCTTTCTTTACTCCATAACTTTGGGCAGGTCATAGGCACAAAAATCTGAGGTCCATACACTGACCTTTTCTGAGAACAACTGCAGGTGACAAAAAGTCAGATTTCAAGCCAAGAATGTTGAAAGGGCATAGCCAGAGTGAATCAAATGTCACTTTGGTGGTTTCCTTTGTTGGAACAAATTGCTACAAATGTAGAGACTTAAAACACAAATATATTAGCCTAAATTTCTGGAGGCCAGTAGTCTAAATTGGGTTTTACTGGGCTAAAAGCAAGTTGTGTGCAGGGCTGTATTCCCACTGTAAACTCTAGGGGACAATCTGTCTCCTTGCCTTTATTTTCTAGAAGTTGCCTGCATTATTTGACACCTCCCTTGCATCACTCTAACACCTTGTTTTCGTAGTCACATCTTCTACTTGTCAAATTTCCTTTCTGCCTCTCTCTCATAAGGATGCTTGTGATTACGTTTAGGGACTACTTGAATAACCCCAAGGTTCTTAACTAAATTACATCTGCAAAGTCCCTTTGTCATATAAAGTCCCATTCACAGGTTTCAGGTCTCTAGATGTGGATATTTTTGGAGGTCATTATTCACCATCCCATAATCTCAGACCTTATCTGCAGTTGTTTTCTCCAGCAAAGATTCATCTTGTCAAACCCAGTCATCCTTCCCTAATCCTCTGCTGGTCTAAATCTAAAAATCAATTCCTGTTCCATCAGGTTCTGAGCATATCTAAAAAGATTATTCACACTCATTATTCCAGAGATGTGTTTCATAGGCCTTTAAATTTCATGTGATGGCCTAGAATTAGCTTTAGGCATTTTATTTTATTTTATTTTATTTTATTTTATTTATTTTTTTGAGTTGGAGTCTCACTCTGTCAGTGCAGTGGCCGCTACCAGCCACTGCAGCCTCGACCTGCTGGGCTCTGGCCATCCTTTCGCCTCAGCCTTCCAAGTAGCTGGAACTACAGGTGCACGCTACCACGCCCGGCTAATTTTTGATTTATTGTAGAGATGAGGTCTTGCCAAGTTGCCCAGGCGGGTCTCAAACCCGTGGGCTCAGGCAATTCACTCACCTTGGCCTCCCAAAGCACGGGATTACAAGCTTAGCCACCGAGCCCGGCAGCTTTAGCCATTTTAAAAGTGTATTCTAGTTAAGTTTTTAGGTATTAGTCTTTGGTTCTGGATTTCTCTTAGTGATTAAGGGGGAAGCAGAATGGGGGTGTAACCAGACTTTCAGCTTCTGATTTAGGACATCTAAGGAAATGTACAGAGGAGCTGTGGGACATAGAATCTACCAAGAATTCAGAGTTACCCCACTCAACCATATTGCTCAGCAGCAAGGGTAAGGAAAGTCTAGCAGTTAAATACAATCAAGAGGCAAATAACTTTTTTTTTTTTTTTTTTTTGAGTTGGAGTCTTATTCTGTCGCCCAGGCTGGAGTGCAGGGGCACACTTATGGCCACCCCAGCATCAACCTGCTGGGCTCAAGTGATCCTTCTGCCTCAGCCTTCCAAGTAGCCAGAACTACAAGCACATGCTACCACGCCCAGTTAATTTTTTTTTAACTGTAGAGATGAGGTCTTGCCAAGCTACCTGGGCTAGTCTCGAACCTGCAGGCTCAGGCAATCCACTAGCCTCGGCCTCCCAAAGTGCTGGGATTACAGGCTGAGTCACCAAGTCCGGCTGGCAAATAACTTTTAAAATGATCTGAAGTTGGTGGAGGTGGAATAATTATATGAAGGTGATGGAATTACCATTTTTTTGGTATAAACTAAGACTCAGAGTGGTGAATAGCTTTGCCTACCTAATAAGGTGCAGATCTTGGACTTGAACAAAAGATTTCTGGTTCCTGATCCACTATACTGTTCACTGCTCTAGAGTTGTCTCAAAATTTAGTCCTATTCTTGCCCAAGTATTTGAATCTCCTCTTCAGCATTCTTTAAGATTGTGAAAGCAAGTTTAACATATCACTTATTTATTTATTTTTTTTGCTTACATTCTCTCTTGAAATATCTGGGTGGGCCCTGGCACAATAGCTCACACCTGTAATCCCAGCACTTTGGGAGGCTGAGGTGAGAGGATTGCCTCACGAATCCATGGATTTGAGAACAGTCTGAGCAACTTGGGGAGATCTCATCTCTACAATAAATCAAAAAATTAGCCAGGCGTGGTAGCACACGGCTATAGTTCCAGCTACTTGGAAGGCTGAGGCAGAAGGATCGCTGGAATCCAGCAGGTCATCGCTGGGGTGGCCATGAGTGTGCCATTGCACTCCACGCTGAGCCACAGAGTGAGATTAAGACTCTCTCTCTCTCTCTCTCTGTCTCTGGAGGAGCAAGAGATGTGAGTGTATGTGTGCATGTATAAGGGGACTTGAATTATTTGGATAACTGTCCTAATGTTCTCTGTTGTATGTGGTGAGTAAGAAAAGATAAACTCTCTCTCCTAATAAGACCTATTGGTGTAGTTTGTATATGTCTGTATTAAAAATTTGGGGAGATACAGATGAAAAAATGAGGGGGTTTATGGGGGGGAGTTAGTCTGATATGGTTCTTAATTTTGATTTTGTATTAACTCAGGTTCATTCTTCCTGAATAGGTAATAAAGATCCCTTGGTGACTTTGGGGAAAAATAGGAAATGATTAAAAAAGAAATATTCACTGCAAGCTTACATCTATTCTGTGAGTAAACCACCAACTAGAAATTTAGAATGTAAAGAATAGAGAACACTTTCTTGTAGCAGTGTTCCCCTTTTAAAAATTGCAATGTGCCGGGCTCAGTGTCTCAGCCTGTAATCCCGCGCCTTTGGGAGGTTGAGGTGAGTGGATTGCCTGAGCCCGCGGGTTCAAGACCCGCCTGGGCAGCGAGACCTCATCTCTACAATAAATAAAAAAATCAGCCAGGCGTGGTAACGCATGCCTGTAATTCCAGCTACTTGGAAGGCTGAGGCAGAAGGATCGCCGGAGCCCAGCAGGTCGAGGCTGCGGTGGCCGAGAGCGGCCACTGCACTCCAGTCTGGGTGACAGAGTGAGACTCCAACTCAAAAAAAAATAATAATAATAATGCAATGTGTGGAATCCTAAAATTATAGAACTTAAAAGACCTTTATAATTGTATAGTCCCAACTTCTTATTTACTAGAAGAGAAAACCAAGGTTAGAGTGTCCAAGTAGCAGTTCTTGGTAAAGGTAGGGTGAGAAAACAGGTCCAAGTCTCAGGAGGGAAGGCCTTATCTACCATCCCAGCACACAATGCACTAACATTTCTACATTGCACCTCTTACTATTCTTTTATCTCTTTCATTCAACTGAGTGTATTTTTTCACACATGTAGAGGTGATAATTTAAGGATACACAGTTTAAACCAATTTTTATTGGTTCTCTGATTTTTGTACCAGCAAAATGTCCTACAGTATGTGCAAAAAGCATAACCAACCTTGAATTCAATCACAGTGACAGGAGTCAGATAAAAAAATAAATAAAAGAATTATATTGGTTGTAATTCAGAATACAAGAGGATTGCCAATTTATGACTTGAAAACCATTTTAAGAGAATGTATTTCCAGGAGACCATTAATCAGATGTTCAAGTTCTAATTCATCAAGAGAACTATTCCTCATGAATTAGAGATAGCATCTGACAGTTTTGCTAATTCTTTATAATAGGAACAGTTAATAGGGACAGAGTTGCAGTCAATAAACAGTCTCCATAATTGAGTCTTAAGCTTCTGAATTTGTCAACAATAATAAAGAGTGCAATTAGAAAGTAACTGGGGAAATAACAATAGTGCCTTTAATGAAGACTGAGACCCTTTCATAAACACTCTGTAATTAGTTTTTGAATGCTAGCAAATCTTTTTTGAGTCCCGCAATATTGTGGGCTATATTATATCTGGATGTTATTGATGCCCCTGCATATATAGAATAATTTTAAAAGGTAGGTAAAAATTTTTTTTTAATGAGTGAGGTAAAAATAGAGGTAATTGAAAATGAAGAAGAGTTATTTTTATGTCCAAAAGAGTGATCAAAGGTACCTGCAAAATGAACATTTGTATACCTAACCCTGAATTGTACCCCACATCTTTAAAATAAAAAATTTAAAAACAAACAAACAAGAAATCCCAAAAGAGTGATAATGGAATCCAGCATGTAACCTACTATTTTTCATTGTGTCACTCTGTGGTCTAATACCAGATTAGTCAATGAAAGATTTCATCCATCATAATGGGTTTAATGGTGCTCACAATCAGAATCACTGCAGGAGGTTAGATTAGGGACAACATGTTTCTGAAAGATTCAAACATTATCACTGGAAACATTAATGATGTGTATATCATATCATGCATTTGGCCAGTTATTCTGCTTCAGTTTTCTACAAACAACATGATCACTGCACAGGATTTTACAGAGAAGGGAAAGCCACATTTGACTTAATTAATACGGTTCTAAATATTTGATCTTTATAACAACTTTGAGAGACAGGCAGACCAGAGACATCTACACCCGTTTGCTAGATGAAGATTCTGAAACTTAGAGGTGAAGTGAATTGCCTCCCTAAAGTTAAAGGTCCAGGTCTTCCCATGCTGTATCTTTTAATTTTCTTTAGTTGCTGAATTTTATCTCAAACAAAACATATTTTTAGCTTCAAATCGAGTTATAAATTCTATTAAATATCAAATACCATACTCATATACAAATTCACAATTAAAGTTATCTTACAATATATGCAACATAGTTGCAACTTTCTGAATTTAAATAAAGGGTCCACATTCACTGTTCTTTAGATACCTGAGAATATTCTGATTCATAAGATTCATAGTTGAAGGATGGCTAATTCTCAGGGAGTACTTTTTATGGTGTTCAGAAGGTGATTTTTCAGATTTATGATTCAATTGGAGGGGACTTACAAAACCTTTTTCTTCAATTGAACCTTTTTCTTCAAATCTGAAAGAAAATTATTTTAGTGAATTGACAATTATAGTTTTGTTTTTTTTTTTGAGTTGGAGTCTCACTCTGATGCTCAGACTGGAGTGCAGTAACCATTCTCGGCCACTGCAGCCTCGACCTGCTGGGCTCCAGGGATCCTTCCGCCTCAGCCTTCCAAGTAGCTGGAACTACAGGTGTGCGTTACCACGCCTGGCTAATTTTTTTAAATTTTATTGTAGAGACGAGGTCTCACCAAGTTGCCCAGGCAGGTCTCGAACCCGCGGGCTTGGGTAATCCACTAACCTCAGCTTCCCAAAGCGCAGGATTACAGGCTGAGCCACCTAGCCCTGCTGACAATTATAGTTTTAATGGAAGTAGATTTTCCTACCACAAACCACCTCTCTGGAGCTGCAACATTAAAAACAATGCAAAGATAAGCAAATCAGTACTGAGGTCTGAAGTGTCCATTGTTAAAGATATGGATTACCAGAATCAGGGAGCACTATCCAAATAACTTTATCATCAGAGGAAAAAAGCACAACAGAATGGGCTATAATAGAACATTTGCAAATCTTTCATTTAGCTAAATTACAAAGACAGTTTACTAGCAGGTAGACTATGGCCTGAGAAAAGGAAGCTGAAAGAGACATAAATATACCCTTCTTGTCCCTGAGGGTTCCTAGATTCCACGCAAGAAAATTTCTCAAAACTCCTCAGAGGTTTTTCTAAAAATGTCACCTTGCTCAATAGGTTAGATCTGCTCAATTTGGCCTCACACTGAAGAACAGACTAGGTACAGTTTCTTTGATGGGAGTAAAATATTAGTCCATTTTAATGGCTTGAGAAAGACAATGGAACCAGGTCAGAAAGTCTAGGTATTCTAGAAATGAATTTTTGGTCTTCTTAAGACAGAATTTTCAGAAGAATTTTTTTTTTGCATTTTAAATATTGATATTCAGTTTATTAAAGTTATAAATCCCCAATATTAGTTTTTCCTTTGTTTTAGAGTTTTATATACAAATATTATTCTATTTAAAAATCTAATGGATTTTAACATTTCTTCAATGACTTTTAAATAATGTATGGTCTCATTTACTAACTTAGTTAATTAAACACCTTCAATTATTTTAAACTGCATTTATACATTTAATGTACAGTACTCATTTTCCTTTCTTAGGTCTTTTAATTGTCTCATACCAAACAAAGTCTCCAGAGTATTAAATAATTCTTATAATAAATTGAATTTATACACACAGTAAACCAAAAGTTATCTTAGATGTTCTAAGTGTTAAAGAATGTAGTAAAAAATCTGCTTAAAATCATAAATATAATCAATTATTTAGTTCTGTATTTTGAATTGGAGTTACAAGGCTGTCACTCTAAAAGTTCAACTTCTATTAAAATAGTAAGTGTATAGATATCAAAGATGTACACACATATAAATCACATCTCTCAAGTCTTTATTTTCTTGATTCTAAACCTTCCCAGCTTAAAGGAGCTATAATCACTAAAAAGAAAAAAAAAAAGTCACCATTCCAAATTCCTGTGGTTACGACAGGAGATGTTGGCCAGGTATAAGACCTGGAGATATAGGTCTTTAAATATATTTTTTAATCCAGTCCAGTTTTGATGGGCAGCATGGTTGGTTCCATGTTTTTGCTATTGTGAATAGAGCTGCAACAAACATGCGCTTGCAGGTATCTTTTTTGTAGAATGATTTGAGTTCCTATGGGTATATTCCCAGTAAGGGGATTGTTGGAAGATCAATTTCTAGTTCTCTCAGAAATCGCCACACAGTCTCCCAGAGAGGTTGCACTAGTTTGCATTCCCACCAGCAGCGTAGAAGCTGGACTGGATTAAAAAAAAAAAAGTGGGGAGAGAGGCAAGATGGCGAAGGCATAGGTGAACTGGTGAGATTCTCTGAAGGTGAGTTCCCAAAAAGGCTATTACTGCTCTTCCCCCATCCCCAGCCCACCACCAACTGTGCTGGTGCCAGGCCCGGGAACTTCAGTCCCACGCAGGGGCAGATATTGCGCCCCCCCCCACTGCTGCTGTTCTACTGCATGTGTGGAAGTCTCCAGTCCCAGCCCCCTCCAGATCCCTCCCCGGATGCATTGGCTCCAGCCCAGGCACCCAGCACCAAGCTACCGGTCACACAGGGAGGCTCTGGGTGCCTGCCCCTCAGAGACACTGGTCCCATTCCTGGTTGAAGTACTCTGTAGGGGACCCAGCGCCACTCTCCTGCTCACTGCCTGCCCTTTGGCACTTTGGAGCTCTGGAACTCTGGGTCCACCCTGGCTGAGGCACTCAGCGTGAGACCCCAAGCCAGAGGACCCAGACAAGTGGAGAAAAACAGATCTGCTTAAACTGCCTCGCCATTCTCCAGGCGGAGACATCCATTGCCCTGCCCACCTATCAACAAACTTTACCTCATTTCCTAAGGCCAGATATTGTAGCCTCCTGCTGCTGCTATTCCACTGCGTGCTGGGAGTTTGGGGTCCCTGCCCCCTCTGGCTCTCTCCCCGGCTGCATTGTCTCTAGCCCGGCACCCGGCACGAGTGGTCACACAGGGAGGCTCTGGGCGCCCACTCCTCAGAGACACTGATCCCATTCCTGGCTGAAGTACCCTGTGGGGGGCCCAGAGCTACTCTCGCCGCCTACTGCCTGCCTTTTGGAGCTTTGGAGCTCTGGAACTTCGGGCCCACCCTGACTGAGGCACTCAGTGCGAGACCCCAAGCCAGGGGACCCAGACAAGTAGAGAAAAACAGATCTGGGTAAACTACCTTGCTATTCTCCAGGCAGAGACTTCCACTGCCCCGCCCACCTATCAACAAACTTTACCTCAGTTCCGAAGGCAACAGCACAAAACAGGAGACAAAGCCCCACCCCTATACTGCAACGAAAAACAAAAGGGAGAGGCCAGAATCAGAGATCACAGAAGTGACTCTAGTCTGATCGCTTATTTTGACTTATGATTTTATCATTGAAACTGCTGGTTTAGATCACGTTTGGTGTTTACCTTCTGACTTACACTGTTTCTTGATTTTATTGGCCTGTCTCTGTGCAGCTATCAGTACTCTTTAGGGAATCTTTCTTACCTGTCTTTCTTCACTGCTTCCTGGCCCTGTGTCTCTTTCTCACCTGATAGTTGGTATGTATATCTGTTTTCCCTCTCGCACTTCTCTCTTTTGCTGATTTTGACTTATGATTTTATCATTGTAACTGTTGGTTTAGATCACATTTGTTGTTTACCTTCTGACTTATACTGTTTCTTGATTTTATTGGCCTGTCTCTGTGTAACTATCAGTACTCTTGAGGGAATCTTTCTTACATGTCTTTCTTCACCTCTTCCCGGCCCTGTGTCTCTTTCTCATCTGATAGTTGGTATGTATATCTGTTTTCCCTCTCGCACTTCTCTCTTTCTAACTCCCTATTGACCCCCACTTCCTCCATTATTTTCCTCTTTTATATGCCCCCTTTTTAAATCTAGGGACCAAGACTGCATACTGCTGAATAGACAGACTGTAAAGCAAAGGGAAAAGTGAACAAGGCCAGAAGATCCTCATAAGGAAGAACAGGTCATTGCAGAAGAGAATAAAAGCAACCCCACCTTCCCTCAAA
>NW_007217370.1:0-681 GCF_000164805.1 Carlito syrichta
AAGTGGAGATTCATCTCCCCAAAGTAAGGAAGGGTGTACTAAGTTCTTCGTATGCATAATCACATTCAAAATGTAAAGCTTCATTCATATACATTTACTGTTACGATAGATTATTGTGAGAACAAATATTATCATCATTTCCAGATGAGAAGTCTGTGGTTTAGTTAGAATGTCTGACTTGTACAATATTGTACTTATAAGAGGATTCAAAGCCAGATCTTCCTACAGAGTGTATGGGATTAACTTCTACTATGTACTCTCTCTCTTTTTAGAAATGCTAAGCCAAAGACTTAATTTGGGTTCCTATGACACTCTACACTTATTTTTATAAAATTGGTTTTGTACTATATATAATAAGAGTATTAATTCTAATCCCTCCACTTCAGAAATCAGGATGAACAAATTACAAGAAGAACCTAGAATAAATTTATTCAGAAAGCAAGATACTTATTTCCTCCAAGCAGAAGCTGCTTAGTTAGGCTCTCTTCTTGTATCCCTGGTATACAAAACAAGCCATGGCAAATCAGGAAGCAGATTGATTGGGTACACATTGAATCAATTTCTTTCAAATATATGAAGTCACTTTGTGAAGTGACTTCAATAAAAAAAATTGAATTATATATGGCACAAATATCATTTCCAAACACAAAACAAATGAAGCAGCCTTCTTTCTTTATTTGG
>NW_007217371.1:0-827 GCF_000164805.1 Carlito syrichta
AAGCTCCTGCAACTCAATAAGGAAAAAAACCATCATCTCAATTTTAATATGAACAAAATCTATAAATAGTGCTCAACAAAACAGCAGTGTGGATGGATTTAGAGTCTATCATACTCAGTGATCTATCACAGAAACAAAGAAAAGAGTACCACATGTTCTCACTCATAAGCAGACCCTGAACATTTACCATAATACTATCAGAAAAGGATTGGTAGTGGCGGGATACTGCCAGGTGGGTAGTGGTGGGGGACACAACATCATTAAGGGTAACTAATCTCAAACCAGGCAAAGTGGGGACCAAAGGGAGGTCCAAACTTTACCAGTATGATGACCACTTGTATACCTAATCCTAAATTGTACCCCACATCGTTAAATTTAAAAAACTTTTTAAAAGAAGTGCTTGGCTCATAGGTTCATGAAAACATCCTTAACTTCACTCGTAATAGGAAAAATGCAAATTAAAACTATATTTAAAGACCATTTGTTACATCATAATGTTAGCAAAGACCAAAAATTTTTATGACAAACTATTAGGGCCAGAGAATTAGAAAATAGATACTTCCTTACACTACTGGTGGAAATCCTCAATAGAGGACAACTTGGCAACACAAAGTTATTTATATTCATGCCATTTGACCCAGCAAAAGAAATTTATCTTACCCATATACTAACATATATAAAGGTTTATTATTTGCAGCACTGTTTTTAATGGCAAAGTATTTTAAATGACCTAAATGTCAACCAGTATGGAACTAAAGTATTGTTCTTTCAATAGACTAAAGTATAGTTATTTATAAAATGAGGAAGGTTGCACTTCCAAATGGCAG
>NW_007217372.1:0-765 GCF_000164805.1 Carlito syrichta
CCAGTGATCTATCACAGAAACAAAGAAAAGAGTACCACATGTTCTCACTCATAAGCAGACCCTGAACATTTACCATAATACTATCAGAAAAGGATTGGTAGTGGCGGGATACTGCCAGGTGGGTAGTGGTGGGGGACACAACATCATTAAGGGTAACTAATCTCAAACCAGGCAAAGTGGGGACCAAAGGGAGGTCCAAACTTTACCAGTATGATGACCACTTGTATACCTAATCCTAAATTGTACCCCACATCGTTAAATTTAAAAAACTTTTTAAAAGAAGTGCTTGGCTCATAGGTTCATGAAAACATCCTTAACTTCACTCGTAATAGGAAAAATGCAAATTAAAACTATATTTAAAGACCATTTGTTACATCATAATGTTAGCAAAGACCAAAAATTTTTATGACAAACTATTAGGGCCAGAGAATTAGAAAATAGATACTTCCTTACACTACTGGTGGAAATCCTCAATAGAGGACAACTTGGCAACACAAAGTTATTTATATTCATGCCATTTGACCCAGCAAAAGAAATTTATCTTACCCATATACTAACATATATAAAGGTTTATTATTTGCAGCACTGTTTTTAATGGCAAAGTATTTTAAATGACCTAAATGTCAACCAGTATGGAACTAAAGTATTGTTCTTTCAATAGACTAAAGTATAGTTATTTATAAAATGAGGAAGGTTGCACTTCCAAATGGCAGTGTGAGGAGCTCACCAGATCTACTCCCCAGTGAAACTCTATAACTGATGAAA
>NW_007217373.1:0-1830 GCF_000164805.1 Carlito syrichta
CCCTGAACATTTACCATAATACTATCAGAAAAGGATTGGTAGTGGCGGGATACTGCCAGGTGGGTAGTGGTGGGGGACACAACATCATTAAGGGTAACTAATCTCAAACCAGGCAAAGTGGGGACCAAAGGGAGGTCCAAACTTTACCAGTATGATGACCACTTGTATACCTAATCCTAAATTGTACCCCACATCGTTAAATTTAAAAAACTTTTTAAAAGAAGTGCTTGGCTCATAGGTTCATGAAAACATCCTTAACTTCACTCGTAATAGGAAAAATGCAAATTAAAACTATATTTAAAGACCATTTGTTACATCATAATGTTAGCAAAGACCAAAAATTTTTATGACAAACTATTAGGGCCAGAGAATTAGAAAATAGATACTTCCTTACACTACTGGTGGAAATCCTCAATAGAGGACAACTTGGCAACACAAAGTTATTTATATTCATGCCATTTGACCCAGCAAAAGAAATTTATCTTACCCATATACTAACATATATAAAGGTTTATTATTTGCAGCACTGTTTTTAATGGCAAAGTATTTTAAATGACCTAAATGTCAACCAGTATGGAACTAAAGTATTGTTCTTTCAATAGACTAAAGTATAGTTATTTATAAAATGAGGAAGGTTGCACTTCCAAATGGCAGTGTGAGGAGCTCACCAGATCTACTCCCCAGTGAAACTCTATAACTGATGAAAATTAATTAAACACACAACCATATAAACTCTCTGGAAATTGACTTAAGAGCATAGAGCAAATGAAAAAAACGTCTACTAAATCTCAGTAAAAAGAACAAGAGTCTAGGACACTTGAGCAATGACCTACACCTTCCCCTACTACAGTTCAACATGCTGTAAGACCACTCCAGGCAGATGTGGCCAAAAAGATGCAACTTCCTCTCCTCCAAGGTCTGAGTCAAAAGCTATAGTATCTCTCCAGGAAGAGTAGATCTCCAGCATTTCTCAACCATCTCACCTCCAGAGGACAGGCTAAGTGCCTGGAAATTGAGGCCAAGAGGGCTTCCTTCCTCCACTCATTCCCCACTCATAGGGCAAAAGCTCCACCCAGGTGCATCAGGGAAAAAATAATACAACCCTGATGGTCCTTGTTCCAGCTGGCTTGTAGGGAAGAGGTTCCACATTGGCAAGCCAGTAAGACTACAAACTGCCAGCCCTTCCCAGTGCTCTGCTTATAAAGGAAGTGTAACACTCCAAGAGGAACAAGCCATTGCCCTTACTCCAATTTCCAGAGTAGAGGCTCAGAGATGTAGCACAAGAGGGAGAAGCAATGTTCAAGAACTAATTTTTTAAACCCACAGCTAACATACCTAATGGTCAAAATGCTTTTCTCCTAAAATCAGAAACAAGACAAGGCTGTCCACTCTTGCCACTTGTATTCCACAATGTACAGGAAGTTCTAGCCAGAGCAATTAGGCAAGAAAATGGAATAAAAAGCACCTTGGCTGAAAAAGAAGTAAATGATCTCTATTTGCAGATTACATGATCTTGCACATAGAAAGTCCCAAGGAATCCACTAAAAACTAATAAAATAAATAAACTAGTTCAGCCAGGTTGCAAGGCACAAGATCAATATACAAAAATTAACTGAATTTCTATACAGGACAATAAACAAACTAAAAATTAAATAAGAAAATAATTCCATTTACATCTGTATCAAAAACAATGAAATACTTTGGAATAAATTTATCCAAAGAAATGTGAAACTTATATTCTGAAAACTACAAAACATTGTTGAAAGAAATTAAAGACCTAAATAAATGTAAAGTCCATGGCTCAGCAGACTTGATATTGTTAAGGTGGCA
>NW_007217374.1:0-1212 GCF_000164805.1 Carlito syrichta
TTGTTTTCCCTGTTCTGGATGCTTTGAATTTCCATACATATTTTAGGATCATCTTGTTTCTGCAAAAAATATCCCACTGGAATTTTGATGGCTATTGCTTTAAACTTATAGATCAATTTGGAGAGTATTGCCACCTTAACAATATCAAGTCTGCTGAGCCATGGACTTTACATTTATTTAGGTCTTTAATTTCTTTCAACAATGTTTTGTAGTTTTCAGAATATAAGTTTCACATTTCTTTGGATAAATTTATTCCAAAGTATTTCATTGTTTTTGATACAGATGTAAATGGAATTATTTTCTTATTTAATTTTTAGTTTGTTTATTGTCCTGTATAGAAATTCAGTTAATTTTTGTATATTGATCTTGTGCCTTGCAACCTGGCTGAACTAGTTTATTTATTTTATTAGTTTTTAGTGGATTCCTTGGGACTTTCTATGTGCAAGATCATGTAATCTGCAAATAGAGATCATTTACTTCTTTTTCAGCCAAGGTGCTTTTTATTCCATTTTCTTGCCTAATTGCTCTGGCTAGAACTTCCTGTACATTGTGGAATACAAGTGGCAAGAGTGGACAGCCTTGTCTTGTTTCTGATTTTAGGAGAAAAGCATTTTGACCATTAGGTATGTTAGCTGTGGGTTTAAAAAATTAGTTCTTGAACATTGCTTCTCCCTCTTGTGCTACATCTCTGAGCCTCTACTCTGGAAATTGGAGTAAGGGCAATGGCTTGTTCCTCTTGGAGTGTTACACTTCCTTTATAAGCAGAGCACTGGGAAGGGCTGGCAGTTTGTAGTCTTACTGGCTTGCCAATGTGGAACCTCTTCCCTACAAGCCAGCTGGAACAAGGACCATCAGGGTTGTATTATTTTTTCCCTGATGCACCTGGGTGGAGCTTTTGCCCTATGAGTGGGGAATGAGTGGAGGAAGGAAGCCCTCTTGGCCTCAATTTCCAGGCACTTAGCCTGTCCTCTGGAGGTGAGATGGTTGAGAAATGCTGGAGATCTACTCTTCCTGGAGAGATACTATAGCTTTTGACTCAGACCTTGGAGGAGAGGAAGTTGCATCTTTTTGGCCACATCTGCCTGGAGTGGTCTTACAGCATGTTGAACTGTAGTAGGGGAAGGTGTAGGTCATTGCTCAAGTGTCCTAGACTCTTGTTCTTTTTACTGAGATTTAGTAGACGTTTTTTTCATTTGCTCTATGCTCTTAGTC
>NW_007217374.1:1649-90846 GCF_000164805.1 Carlito syrichta
GGATGTTTTCATGACCTATGAGCCAAGCACTTCTTTTAAAAAGTTTTTTAAATTTAACGATGTGGGGTACAATTTAGGATTAGGTATACAAGTGGTCATCATACTGGTAAAGTTTGGACCTCCCTTTGGTCCCCACTTTGCCTGGTTTGAGATTAGTTACCCTTAATGATGTTGTGTCCCCCACCACTACCCACCTGGCAGTATCCCGCCACTACCAATCCTTTTCTGATAGTATTATGGTAAATGTTCAGGGTCTGCTTATGAGTGAGAACATGTGGTACTCTTTTCTTTGTTTCTGTGATAGATCACTGAGTATGATAGACTCTAAATCCATCCACACTGCTGTTTTGTTGAGCACTATTTATAGATTTTGTTCATATTAAAATTGAGATGATGGTTTTTTTCCTTATTGAGTTGCAGGAGCTTTTCATATATTAGGAAAATTCACCCTTTGCCATATGAAATGAAAATTGTTTCATTCAGTATGTCCTTTTTAATTTTCTTATTGTACCGTTTAGAATTTCTTTTATTTTTATGTGGCCAACTTTATCAATCCTACCTTATATGACTTCTGGGTTTGGATTATACTTAGAAAGGTATCTCCTCTCCTTGTTATAATTTTTAAAATCTACCTTCTAGTACAGTTATGTTAGTTATGGTTTCATATTTATAATTTAAAAAGTTAGCAGCCATAAAAAAGAATGAAATCACGTCCTTTGCAGCAACATGGATGGAGCTGGAGATCATCATCCTAAGTAAACTGACTCAGAAACAGAAAACCAAACACTGCCTGTTCTCACTCATATGTGGGAGCTAAATGGTCACAAGGATAAAAATAACAGACACTGGGGACACCAATAAAGGTGGGGAGGGGAGTTAGGGTTCAGAAACCATCTACTGGGCACAATGTTCACTATTTGGGGAATGGGCCACCTGAGACCCAATCCTTTACCACTACACAATATGTCCATACAATGAATACACAGGTGTAACCCCTGAATCTAAAATAAAAATTAAAAGCAAAACATTAAAAAATAAATAAAAATAAAAATTTAACTAATACAATATTTTTGTGCATATTTATGGGGTACATGTGATATTTGTTACATGTATAGACTGTGCAATGATCAAGTCAGCATATTTGGTGGTGTCCATCACTTTGAGGATTTATCATTCTTTTTTTTTTTTTGAGTTGGAGTCTCACTGTAACCCAGGCTGAAGTGCAGTGGCATAATCACAGCTCAGCACATCCTCTTCCTCCTGGGCTCAGGTGATCCTTCTGCCTCAGCCTCCAGAATAGCTGAGACTACAGGTACTTGCCACCACACCTGGCTAAGTTTTTGATTTTTTGTAGAGATGAGGTCTGGCTATGTTGCCCAGGCTTGTCTCAAACTCCTAGGCTCAAGCAATCCTCCTGCCTCAGTCTCCCAAAATTTTGTGATGACATGTGTGAGCCACCACATCTGGCCTACTTATCATTTCTATGTGTTGAGAATAGGTTCATTTTTATATTTTAATTTTTTATCCATCTGGAATTTATTTTGGTTTATTTTTGTGTAAGATGTGTTATGGATCCAAGTTATTTATTTCTGGATTGCATCCCTCAAGGATAGGGATGATATTTTCTTCATCTCTGTGTCTCCAGTGCCTAACATAATTCTTGGGCCATTGTAGATTATTTGTAAATACAGTTTGAATGAACAATAGGGATACTTTTTTCTCTTATCATATTTAGTACCTGCCTTACTGTGGCAGACGTACCCTCAATGAGTCGCACCCTCCTCTTGAGTGCAGACAGAATCTGACTTACTTTTAATCCATAGAATATGGCAATGGTGATGGGATGTGACACACTTGATTAGATTACATTATATAGCAAAGGAGATGGGATGTCACTCTTGTGATTGCATTAGATTATATAAAACTCTACTGCAGCAGAATGGAGTGTGTCAAACTCTTCTGCTAGCCTTGAGGACGCAAATTGCTACTATAGAAACTTCCTGTGGAGAGGGCCATTTGGCAGGGAGCTGCTGACAATCTTTAGGAGCTAAAGGTTTCAGTTTTACAGCCACAAGAAATTGACTTCTGTCAACAACCACATGAACTTGGAAGAGCATCCTGAGCTACAGCTGAGCTCCCAGTCCTGGCCTACACATTGATTTCAGCTTGGTGGCATCCTGAACAAAGAACCCAGCTAACCTGAGCTGGGATTATTTTAATTGCTTGTGGTAATTTGTTACTCAGCAGTAGAAATCTAATACATTTAAATTGTTGACCCATTTAGAGCTTGTTTTCAATGGATATCCCTAGTTTTTCTTCATATTATTTTTTAGTCAGTTCATTCCATCTTATCCCTTTGTGGTAAAAATTTTAAACTGATAGGTTTCATTTCCTCCTCTGTGAATTCTTCCTGGATGGCTTTTCCCTGCCCTTCTGAGGTTGCTATTTCTTTTGAGCTCGAATAGCACTTATTACAGTGTATTGTAATTATCTGATTACAGGCTCATCTTTTGTACTGGACTGTGAGCTCATTGAAGGCAAGGAACTTGACTTTTAACTTCTTAGCACAGTGCCTAACATGTAAAAGAAGCACAATAATTCTTTTTGTTATATGAATAAAATGAAGGGAGAGGTAATCAATAATAGGAAATTCTTTAGAAAACTTAGAAGCAGAATAGGTCCTTGGAAAACGTGATTTGAGGTTTCCATGAAAAAGTCAAGCTCCTCTAAGGTGAATTCTGCCCATATTCTCTTACATAGGGATGATACACACTCATAGACCTCCCCTATGTCCATTGCAGCTTATGGTGGCCCCTTCCCTAACCTATCTGTGCTTGATAGGGATGCATATTTCAGGACCTCTCATGGTAGAAACAAATGGTGCCTAAGTATCTGAGCCACAAATGAGATAGGCTAAATGTATCTCACAGGATAGGGAATTATTTCCAGTTCCTTCTTTTTCTCGAATCTATGCCAGTACTTATTTCCTACTTGGTGATGGTAAGACCCCCCAGAGTTTAAAAAAATAAATAAATGACACCCTCTGAGCACAGTTTGTTACTTGGACAAGGACATTTCACAAGCTTTTATGAAGGAAAATTTAATATCTTCCCTAGTCTAAGGAACAGCCTAGAGTAATACTCAGATTTAATGGAGGGGATCCGGGCTAATCCTCACACCTGGAGTATGACTAATGTAAACCAAATGAATTCACAGAATCATGTTATTATCTGTCTGAGATTACCAGATGGTTGATATTCTATGTAAAGAATAGAAATGATGAAACCAAAATTGAGAATTTGTTAGTATATTACTTTGGTTGATCTTGAGAGCAGACAGAAATTTCTGTAGTGTTACAGAAGGAGAATTAATCCAGCTATTCTTATTTGATGAAAAATATGTCTGAGGATATCCAATTCCCAATTCATCGAAGCACTGTTTATAATAGTGAAAATTTGAGAACACAAGTTTACAACAAAAGGAAATCATTTTTTAGTATACTTTTTTTTTTTTTTTGAGTTGGAGTCTCACTCTGTTGCCCAGGCAGGAGTGCAGTGGCACAGTCATGGCCACCACAGCCTCGACCTGCTGGGCTCAGGTGATCCTTCTGCCTCAGCCTTCCAAGTAGCTGGAACTACAGGCACGCGCCACCACGCCTAACTAATTAGTATACTTTTAAAGGGTATTACAGTCGATTCTGAAGAATGTTCAATTGCAAGTATATTAGTTTGCTAGTTTGCCATAACAAAATACCACAAAGTGGCTTAAGCAACAGAAATATATTTTCTCATAGTTCTAGAGACTCAGTCCAAGATCAAAGTGTCATCAGGGTTGGTTTCTCCTGAGGCCTTTCTCCTTGGCTTGCAAATGCTGTGTCCTCACATTGTCTACTCTCTATTCATGTGCCCCTGATGTTTCTTTGTATGTTCAAATTTCCTCTTATAAAGGCTTCAACACGTAAATTCTGGAAGAGCACAGTTCAGCCCATACAGTAAGGGAAAAATTTTGCAATATGAGTAAAAAAAAGAATATACTATTTAGTATGATCCTAATAGTATAAACATATTCAGAAAAAGACTGAAAGAAAATACTATAAATTATTGACAATGGTTTTATTTATTTATTTATTTATTTATTTTGAGTTGGAGTCTCACTCTGCTGCCCAGACTGGAGTGCAGTGGCCGCTCCCGGCCACCGCAGCTTCGACCTGCTGGGCTCCGGCGATCCGTCCGCCTCAGCCTTCCAAGTAGCTGGAACTACAGGCGGGCACTACCACACCCAGCTAATTTTTTTTTTTTAAATTGTAGAGATGAAGTCTCACCAAGTTGCCCAGGCGGGTCTCGAACTCGCGGGCTCAGGCAATCCACTCACCTCAGCCTCCCAAGGCACAGGATTACAGGCTGAACCACCGAGCATGGCTGACAATGGTTTTCTCAAGGTTTAAAAGTTATGAATAATTGTTAAAAATTTTGTTCTTTATGCATATATATATTTTCAAATTTTTCTACAGTGAACATGTGTTCTATAATGAGAAAATACATTAAAATTACATTTTAAAAAATTCAGCCGGCTGAGCACAGTGGCTAATGCCTGTAATCTCAGCACTTTGGTAAGCCAAGGTGAGAGGATTGCCTGAACCCAGGAGTTTGAGACCAGTCTGGGCAACATGGCAAGACCTCATCCCTAAAATAAGTTTAAAAAATTAGCCAGGCATGGTGGCCCATGCTTGTAGTCCCAGCTACTTGGGAGGCTGAGTTAGAAGGACTGCCTGAGCCCAGCAGGTCGAGGCTGAGGTAGTCATGATCATGCCACTGTACTCCAGCCTGGGTTACAGAGTGAGACCCCAATTCAAAAAAAAATTCAACTGGGCTCACCCTTGTAATCCCAGCACTCTGGGAGGCTGAGGAGGCAGAATTGTTTGAGCCCAGGAGTTCAAGAGCAGCCTGCACAACATAGCAAGATCTTGTCTCTACAAAAAATAAAAAAATAAAAAAAATTAGCCAGGCGTGGTGGCACCCACCTGTAGTCCCAGTTACTTGGGAAGCTGAGGCAGAAGGATCTCCTGAACCCAGGAGATCAAGACTGTGGTAAGCCATTATCATTCCACTTCACTCCAGCCTAGGTAACAGAGTGCAACCCCCAACACAAAAAATAAATAAATACAAATTCAACTCGGCCGGGCTCGGTGGCTCAGCCTGTAATCCCGCGCTTTGGGAGGCCGAGGTGAGTGAATTGCCTGAGCCCGAGGGTTCGAGACCCACCTGGAAAACTTGGCGAGACCGCATCTCCACAATAAATTTAAAAAATTAGCCGGACGTGGTAGCGCGCGCCTGTAGTTCCAGCTACTTGGAAGGCTGAGGCGGAACGGTCGCCGGAGCCCAGCAGGTCGAGACTGTGGTGGCCGGCAGCGGCCACTGCACTCCAGCCTGGGCGACTGGGTGAGACTCCAACTCAAAAAACAAATAAATAAATCAAAATAAAAATAAAAATTCAACTTTTTTTCCTCTACTTCTGTAACTAAATTTATTTACCTTTAAGAATGAAAGATAAGCAGAAATAAATGTGGCAGACTAATTGGTATCAAATGTCTAATTGTCACTGGGATTTTGTTATAAGTCAAGCATTAGTGGAATTTGTTATGTTGATTGGATTTTGTTTGAGTAAAACAATTAAAAACAGACAATTGTATAGTGCCTGCTCACATTGAGGGTGGATCTTTCTCTTCCAGTTCACTGACTTAGACATCAATCTCCTCTGGAAACACTATCACAGACACACCCAGAACTAATGCTTCACCAGCCATCTATGCATCCTTCAATCCAGTCAAGTTGACACCTAATATTGACCATCACAAATAGCTGATTGTTGAAAAGAGTCTGGCATATCCCTCCTCTTTTTCTTCCTTCCTCTCTTGCCATGTGATGCCTACTTCCCTTCACCTTCTGTCATGAGTGAAAACTTCCTGAGGCCCTCACCAGAAGCAGATGCTGACGTCATGATTCTTGTACTGCCTACAGAACTGTGAGCCAAATAAACCTCTTTTCTTTATAAATTATCCACCCTCAGGTATTCTTATATAGCAATACAAATAGACTAAGACACCCTTCCTCTGACATCTAATTGTAAATTTCCATCCTGAGAAGATGTTGACAAACATCCATATCATGTTTTTCAGACTGCTATTTTTCTCTTTCTTTGGGACCAGACTATATACGATGTCAAAACAGGAACCTTGTATTGCTATGGCTGCCAGAATCACCCTACTATGGTATTATCTCCCATACATGAGCACACAGTCATCAAGGTGACTATTTCCAGATACCTTTAGAATGACTTCCATCTCCTACACATTAGTATATTTGTGCCTTCTTATTGCTGTCTCTTAGGGGCTCTTTTTTCCCTCACAGATCTCAGCTCGGAAATGTGCACACTTCTGCCCTTTCTTCAGAGGAATCTGGTTCATCCAACTCTACCACCCACCCTCAGGTGCCTTTTTTATCTACAGGTCCTCAGATCATAATGGCTCTGATCCATGAGGCAAACTTGCAGAATCTGTAATTAAGGAGACACAATCTAGGTGAAGGGCGACATGGTTTTCATTAGAGCTTTAGCATTCCTAATATTAAGAGTTTGTTGAAAGACTAAATCCCAGGCGCAGTTGTTCACACCTGTAATCCCAGCACTTTGGGAGGCAGAGGCGAGAGGATTGCCTGAGCCCAGGAGTATGGGACCAACCAGGGTAACATAGTGAGAACTCATCTTTACAAAAATTAAAAAATTAGCTGGATGTGGTGGTGCTTTCCTGTAGTCCCAACTATTTGGGAACAGAGGCAGAAAGATTGCCTGAGTCCAGGAGGTTGAGGCTGTGGTGAGCCATGATCACGCCACTGCACTCCAGCCTGGGCAACAATGTGAGACTCCAACTCAAAAAAAGGCCAATAAGTAGGATGATAGATGAGAAACTAGTGAATGGAATCTAATTAAACTTCTAAACAAAAT
Source organism: Carlito syrichta (assembly GCF_000164805.1). Classification (NCBI taxonomy): domain Eukaryota; kingdom Metazoa; phylum Chordata; class Mammalia; order Primates; family Tarsiidae; genus Carlito; species Carlito syrichta. The sequence goes on from NW_007217374.1 coordinate 8,649, forward strand.
TTGAGAAGGTTTTACATCAAAGGTAATTTAAAAGGAAATATCCTTCCCCTCCTTTAAGGACCGGTGCTTAGTAAGATACTGGATGCTCTGGAAGAGGAATAAAATGATCTCTACATTTGAGAAGACTACCTAGTGGGGGAAACAAATATATGAATACAATTATTATTTAAGAAGTGCTGCATTAGACATATAAACAGCAGAACAAGAGATTAACATTACCTGGGAAGTGAGAGGAGTCAGGAATGACTTCACAGAAGTGATATTTGAGAAGGAACTAAGGTTTTTGTTTATTTTTTTTCTTTTTCTTGTTTTCTTCATGTCAGATGGGTAATGTGCCAACATCATAACCAGGTTTGAGGGAGGCAGAATGTTAACGAGTTCATATATAGTGCCTCCCCTTTTCCCTTCTTAGTTTTAAACAAGTTGAGCATAAGGCATAGGAGACAAGTAAATGGAGATCAAAATGTCAGCTTTCTTACTAATGAAACTGTTGGCAGACATGGTCTTAAATCTATGGCCAAATGGGTATTTTAAACATTCTCTCCCTTGGAGACACGTACTTACCTGGCTGTGCAAGATAGTCTACCCGCACAGAGAGCAAATTAGAACACACCCTCTCTGCAGACAAGATGGCTTCAAAAGCACAAACAAGGAAAAGCTGTCTCCTATTACCCAGTACCTTCTCTCAAAGTCATTACTGAGGTTAGTAAATTGTTTTTCCTCTAGGAAGCAGAAGAAGCAGAAAGAGAAAAAAAAGACAGGTTCACTTTCTTTCTTTTTCTTCCTTACTTTTTTTGTTGTTGTTGTTGGAGTCTCACTCTGTTGCCCAGGCTGGAGTGCAGTGGCTCATTCACGGCCACCACAGCCTCGACCTGCTGGATTCAGGTGATCCTTCCAAGTAACTGGAGCTACAGGCGCACCACCATGCCAGCTAATTTTTATGTTTAAATTTTTTTTATTGTGGAGATGAGGTCTTGCCAAGTTGCCCAGGCCAATCTTGAACTCCCAGGCTCAGGCAATCCTCTCACCTCTGCCTCTCAAAGTGCTGGGATTACAGGTGTGAGCCACTGTGCCCAACTGAGAGGTTTGTTCACTTTCTTTTTTTTTTTTTTTTTTTTTAAGTTGGAGTCTCACTGTCGCCCAGACTGGAGTGCAGTGGCACGCTCCCGGCCACCGCAGCCTCAACCTGCTGGGCTCCGGCGACCCTTCTGCCTCAGCCTTCCAAGTAACTGGAACTACAGGCGCGCGCTACCACGCCCAACTAATTTTTTTTTTGATTTATTGTAGAGATGAGGTCTCACCAAGTTGCCCAAGCGGGTCTCAAACCCGCAGGCTCAGGCAATTCACTCACCTCAGCCTCTCAAGCCGCGGGATTACAGGCAGAGCCACCGAGCCCAGCTGGTTTGTTCATTTTCTAATAGCAGACATCTATCTGCTCTGAACTGTGAAAACCTATCCCCTTTGTCACACACAGTTCTATTGGGACTGTGCATATGAGTCCTACTCCACTCCTGAGTGCAGAAGTGGGCACATGACCCAGGCTTAACCATTTATGGTGCCCCATAACCCTAGAGTGAGCCCAGGTTTCAAGCAGGTCCAACCAGAGTCATCATATGAAATTTGATATACGGACAAAGACAATGGGTCTAGAGTCTTTCTTTTGGATCACAAGCTGTAAGAACATGCCACAAGCTGCAATGAGCAGAGAGGAACAGGACCTAAAGAAAGGGAGTCTTGATGACACTGAACCCTGTTCCTAAGGTGAGATCTTTCCTTGCACTTTCCAATTATATGAGCCCTGTCCTAGTCCATTTAGTGTTGCTATAAAGGAATACCCGAGGCTGGGTAATTTATAAAGAAAAAAGATTTATTTAGTTCATGTCTCTGATGCCTGGAAAAGTTCCAGTTTGGGCATCTGGTGAGGGCCTCAGGCTGCTTCCACTCATGACAAAAAGGCAAAGGGGAATCAATGTGTGCAGAAATCACATGGAGAGAGAGGAAGCAGGGAAGGGGGGGGTGCCTGACTCTTTTTAATAATCAACTCTGAAATGAACTAATAGAGCAAGAACTTATTCACCCCCAAGTGAGGGCACTAACCTATTTATGAGGGATCCACTCCCATCACCCAAACACTTCCCAGTATTGACCCCATTTCCAAAATTGGGGATCAAATTTCAACATGAAGTTTAGGGTATAAACATCCAAACCACAGCAAGTGCATATAGTTCCTTTTTTTTTTTTTTTTTTTTTTGCTTATACTAGTTTGAGTTATATTTCTGTCACTTGTAGGAAAAAAAAAACTCTTGTGTAATACAGTTTTGAAATATGAGTTGGCATTTTTAGGGTAAGAAGGGAAGGACATTTCAGATAAAAGAAACAGCATGGGCAAAGCCTGAAGTTTTGAAAGTTTCAACTGTGCAATCAGAATGGCCATTATTAATAAATAGTAGATGCTGGCATGGATTTGGAGACAGGGGAACACTTATACACTGTTGGTGGGAGTATAAATTAGTACAACCTCTATGGAAAGCAGTATGGAGATTACTTGAAGAACTAAAAGTAGATCTACCATCTGTTCCAGTAATCCCACTAGTAGGTATCTACCCTAAGGAACAGAGGTTGTTATATAAAAAAGACACTGCACCTGCATGTTCATTGCAGCACAATTCACAATTGCAAAGATATAGAATCAACCTAAATGCTCACCAACTGATCAGTGAACAATGAAAATATGGTATAAGTCGGGCTCGGTGGCTCAGCCTGTAATCCCTCGCCTTTGGGAGGCTGAGGTGCGTGGATTGCCTGAGCCCGCGGGTTTGAGACCCGCCTGGGCAGTGAAACCTCATCTCTACAATAAATCAAAAAATCAGCTGGGCGTGATAGCGCATGCCTGTAATTCCAGCTACTTGGAAGGCTGAGGCGGAAGAATCGCCGGAGCCCAGCAGGTCGAGGCTGCGGTGGCCGGGAGCGGCCACTGCACTCCAGTCTGGGCGACAGAGTGAGACTCCAACTCAAAAAAAAAAAAAAGAAAAAGAAAATGTGGTATATGTACACCATGGAGTCATAAAAAAGAATGAAATCATGTCCTTTGCAGCAACATGGATGGAACTGGAGATCATCATCCTAAGTAAACTGACTCAGAAACAGAAAACCAAACACTGCCTGTTGTCACTCATACATTGGAACTAAATGGTCACAAGGATGGAAATAATAGACACTGAACACTAATAAGGGGGGAGAGGAGAGGGAGCTAGGGTTCAGAAACTGCCTATGGGGCCCAATGTTCACTACCTGGGGAATGGGCCACCTGAGACCCAATCCCCACCTCTACACAATATGTCCATGTAACGAATGTGCATGTGTGCCCCCTGAAGGTAAAACTGAAAATTAAAAAAAGAGAGAGTTTCAGGTGTGACCATAATGCCAAACAAAATAGGGTGTATTCACAACACGTGGAGAATTGAGGGAGCTGTTAGGTGCCTGCAGTGTATGCATGTGTTCACTATGCATATTCTTGCATGGTTCGGTTTATCTGGACAGTTTTCTGTGTTTGCCTACTGTTTCCCAATGATAAATTTGCACGTCACCCATAAGCAAAGGCAAAATTCACATTCTTCTCCAATTGTAGCCTGGTATATCAATTACCTTGGAACAAATTTGCATTTTCAAAATAAGCATTCTAGCAGAACTGACTATAAAATGATTATTTCACTTTGAAAGATAAACTGTTTAAAGTACTTCATAAAAGAGTAAGTCTTGCCTTTCAAAATGTTAAAACACCTGTACACGTATGTTTATCGCAGCATTGTTCACAATAGGAAGAACCTGGAATTAACCATACTGTCCATCAAAAGAGGACTGAATTTTAAAAATGTGGTACATATACACGATGGAATACTACGCAGCCATAAAAAAGAACAAAATCATGAACTTCGCAGCAACCTGGATGGAACTAGAGTCAATAATACTGAGTGACCTCTCACAGAAACAAAGATCTGAGTATCACATGTTCTCACTCATATAGCGGACCTTGAACATCCATCGTAATACTATAAAAAAAGGACTGACAGTGGTGGGAAACTATGGAGGGGGGAGGGGAAGGGAGGTGGGATTAACGGTAGTCAATATCTGTCTGGGGACAGGGAGACACCCCTTATCAACAAGGGTGCCTGAACGAAGCATATTTGTATACCTAACCCTTAATTGTACCCCACAATATCAAAATAAAAAATATTGATGTAATACAAAATAAAAATAAAAATAAGATAAAATGTTAAAACATGGTAAAGCACCCATTATGAGGTCTGACAATTAAGTTTATGAACTCATCCTAGGAAAAAGTGCTACATACCCCATTGCTGAATCTCACTATGGTCACCTTCGAAGTGTTCCCCTTGGGAAGCTGTGCACTGATGCAAATGCCTAGTCCACCTGTCAAAGCAATTTTGGAACTCTTTTTCTGGAATCCAACAACTGTCATTGTATTACCCTTGATGTCCTGAATGTCATCAAAATGTCTTCCTTTCAATATTTCCTTTATCTTCAGGTAAAAAAAAGAAGTAATTGGGGGCCAGATGAGGTGAGTAGGGAGGGTGTTCCAATACAGTTATTTGTTTAATGACTCATCACAGACAGTGCTGTGTGAACTGGTGCATTGTTGTAATGCAATAGATCCTTCTGGATCATTTTTGCATACACCTTTCTCATGCCAAGATTTTTGGTTAAAATTTTCCTAGCTATATTTTCATCAGTTCTGCTCATTACTGGCTGTCCTGACCTCTATTCATCAGTGACACTCTCTCCTCTCAGAAAAAAGTTTAATCCATTTGCACACTGCCACTTTCTTCATGTCATCATACCCATAAACTTGGACTAACATGTTCCTGATTTCACTTCCACTCTTACCAAGTTTAACAAGAAATTTAACGTCTGTTCATTGCTCTAATTCAAGTTCTGACATTCTTGTGATGGCACACAAAAACATGCAGCAACAATAATGAATGCCACCCAGCAAGACACTGCCACACATTGACATGAACACAGCTGTGAGACACTGATATACCAAGGTTATGAAACCTTACCAAGTTGTTTGTACAGTGCTGTCAACGTAAGTGCATGGTGGCAAGTTCATGAACTTAATTGCCAGACTTTGTGTTTAAAATGTTGTGCTGGAAAAAGAAGCTAGAAACCACATGGGTAAATGAATTATGGGACATCCATACTATGAAGCACTAGACAGCAATTTAAAAGAATGAAATGGGTCCATGAGTACTGATCTGGAAAGCAGTCCAAATATATATATATTTGAGTTGGAGTCTCACTGTCACCCAGGCTGGAGTGCAATGGCTCAACCTACTGGGCTCAGGCGATCCTTCTGTTTAAGCCTTCCAAGCAGCTGGAACTACAGGCATGTGCCACCACACCCAGCTAATTTTTTGATTTATTGTAGAGACAAGGTCTCACCAAGTTGCCCAGGCTGGTCTCAAACCCCTGGGCTCAGGCAATCCTCTCGCCTCTGCCTCCCAAAGTGCTGGGATTACAGGTGTGAGTCACTGCACCCAGCCTAAAAAAAAAATTTCAAGACATTTGCAGAGTTTTGGCAAAGTTCTGGCTAGTCTCCTTCAATCTAGAGCTTTAAAAAAAAATTTTCAAGACATTTGCAGAGTTCTGGCTAGTCTTTTGTAGAAGTCTGGTTATTTCCTCAGGACTAGTTTTAGGTTAAACATTTTTGGCAAAAATATGTTATGGATAATATGTATTTTTTATTGCATCACATCTGGAGGCAAATAATGTCTGTCTCATTATTTGTGATGCTAAACTTGATACGGTTAAAGTGGTTTCCACTAGATCTTTCCACTGTATTGTTGTTGGCAGAATTTTGGCCCCTCACACCGGTGAATATGTTTCATTGTATGGAAAAAAGGATTTCACAGAGGTAATTAAGGTTACCAATTAGTGGACCGTAAAGTATGGAAGTGGTCTTGGATTATCTGGTGGGCCCAATGTAATCACATGAGCCATTAAAGGTAGAAGAATAGAAGTCAGAGAAATTCAAAGCTGGAGAATGATTCGATGCATAATAGCTTGAAGATGAAGAGGACCATGTGGTTAAGGAAACAGGGACCTCAGTCCTACAACTGCGTGAAAATGAATTCTGCCAACAACATGAATGAGCTTAAAAGTGAATTCCCCAAAGCATGTTAAAAGGAATGCATACCTTGACAATACCTTGACTGATTTTAGCCCAGTGAGACCCCAAGCAAAGAATCCTGCCATATATCCTGACTTCTGACCTTCATAAAGTGTAGGGTAATAAATTTATGTTGTTTTAAACTGTTAAGTTTGTAGTAATTTGTTATGGCAGAAATAGAAAACTAATACAGGACCTTTGCCTTTATAATTAAAATATAATCTGTGAGGTAGTAGCTTGAGATTATGTGAATATTCTGTTCCCATCACCCAAGGATCATCTATTAATGATCCTTGTCAAAATCAGTTACTACTTTGGTGAGTGCAAAATGGTGGTTTTATATCTTTTTTTCTTACCTGAATTACATTTTATTTATTTATTTGTCACTTTATTGAGGTATAGTTGTCAAACAAATCTTTTATATTTTAAGGAGTACAACATGATAGTTTGATATATATATATATATACGCATTGTGAAAGAATTACCACAATCAGGTTAATTAATATAATTATCACTTCACAGAATTACTGAAAGGACAGACTGAGAGCAGGTAGCCATTTTGTTTTGTTCCTAGATCTTAACACAGTGATGAGAAAGTAGAAACTGTGTCCTGGAGGAATGCATACTCTAGGTAAAGATTAACTTTGCTGACTTTGTCTTTCTAGAAACCCAGATCTCTCCAGCATTACCAGTATTGGCCCATTGCAATCTTAAACTCCTGAGGGTGATGAGATGGTGTGACTTGGTGCCTGGTGACCAGGACCGCCCCCACCCAGGTCTCCAAGACGTCTGCAAGTGGTCAACAAGGAAGTCATGGCAGTTACGTCTACCTGATTGCAACATCTCTAGGGAAAAGGATTTAAGCTGGGGGATTGGGGGGTTATGGGGCCACACTCTTCTTAGAGTGCTGGCCCTCTTCCTGTCTATGGGAAGTGATCTTTTTTCTTAAGTAAATCTTTTCTTCCTTCATCTTTTCGTGTGTTGCAAATCTTAGTGTTACTTGGATCTCATTACCAGCTCGCAGCCCGGTATGCTGGCTTTGGCAGCGTTGTGCCCCTCCACATCCTAATATTTTCTGGAGGTCTCACCAAGATTTCCAAGCTTTCTCTCTCTTCCTTCCTTACTTCCCAACTGGTGACCCTCTGTGGACTGTGTTGGAACCTGGTGGCAACTGAAAGCTCTGGCTGAGGTTACACTTCAGTGTGCTGGAAGATCCCAGGGAAAGACATCAGACTGCTGCAGCCTGACAGGATGAGGGACTAAATCTTTGTTTCCTTCTAACCAAGATCTCTGAGTTTCTCCGTGGACCGGACTGGATCTTGGAGGGCAACCGACGGCCTCCGCCTAGGTGACTCCCTAGGGAAGTAAGAAGATCCCCGAAGGACAGTTCGGACTGCCAGCGCCCAAATGGGTGGGAGACGAAGTACTTGGTTTCTTTGCTATTGTATTTTCTTTTTGGTGAAGCAACTCCACAAAGGACCTTAAAACTTCAACAGCTACACGCTACACCTTTATGCGTCTCCAGTGAGTCATTCCTCATTTATCATCCACACACCCACATATTTGGTTTGCTGTTCGAATAAGTTCCTGAGTCTCTCAGGTTTTTCCCGGTTTTCCAACTTGGGAGATTCCTAGCAAGGATCTGGGACCCAATTGCTGGAAGTCCTGGTACCAAGCCTTTCAAGACATGGTGGAGCATAGTGTTCTGCAAGCTCCAGTGGGCACCAGGGAAGGGAGGACGCTCTCTCTCTCGTGACTCACATCCTTTGTGCTGATTCCATTGAACCTGTTGGGGATACCCAACAGGGAATCTGGATGGGTAAGGTCCTGGGACAAATCCATAAAAGCAAGAGCCCATCCCAAGTGTATCTCCGTTTTTTTTTCTCAACCAGTTGTGACAGGAACCATGGAAAACTATATTCACCCAGAGCATTTAATGTTTTACTGCAATACTGCTTGGTGGCCCCAGCACTGGCTCCGGCCCACCTTGCCTCAGCTGACCCTTTCATCTGGTAGCCAAGTATGGGGAAATTCCACAATATAAGCCGGGGAATGGTGAAACCTGGCCAGAAAGTGGCTCCCTAGTTGCTAACACACTCCTGCAACTTGATTTGTACTTAAAAAAAGTAACAAGTACCTTGAGATCCCATATAGTCAAGCCTCTTTCTGTTTGTTTGTTTTTATTTGTTGGTTGGTTTTCTTTTGATTTTTGGCTTGATATATGTGTGTGTTTTCAAACTTTTTCCGGAATTCATGGATATTCAGGCCTTTTATGAGTTAGCTTGCCACCCAGATATCTGTTCCTTATGCTGCATTTTTGTGTTGGCTCCCCAGACCCCCTTGTCCATGGGTTTATCAGAGGATACAGATCCTGCTGACTTAGCCACCCCTCCCTCAAAAGATTTTCCACCTACTTCATACTCTCCAATTCCTTCTACAACTCTGATTCCTGCTTTCTCTCTAACAACTCAAATGCTGACACAGCTGGTTTAACTTCTCCTGTCTCTCATAATCTGCTTTTGCTACTCTACCCTCAGTTTTCCTTCCTGCTATTCCTTCTCGCCTTTCACCTTTATTTGTGGAGGAGAGGCAGGTGCCAAAGGCCGCAGTGCCCAGATTCTACTAATCTTCAGCCCCCTCTTCTCCCCTCCCCCACTGCCTGATAACCCCATGGCGACAGTCCTACTAGATGTAGCAAGTTGAACCACGTGCGCCCCCCACCCTTCTCCATCATGTGTACTTGGGAAGCCCATTCAGGTTTCCATATGGCTTACCTGGTCACAAAAGATATTAAAGTTCATGTTTGGTTTTTTCTATGACAGATCTCTCTCAAGTTAAATCTAAACTGGGACTACATCGACCTTCTTTCCAGACAAAAGTAAAGGGATCATGTGTTAATTAATCCTGTTAACTAACTAAAAAGGGTCAATTGTAATTTTAATCTGTTTTTCCAGCCAAACTTGCAAGAGCTCTAGTAAAATCTTAATTCCAACTTTACCATGTATTAAAACATTAATGCTAGATAACACCAGCGTTTGTTATATCAGGCTTGCTAAAGTTGTGTTTTATTAAAAAAATGTTAAGTCATTTTTACTAAGCCTAGTACTTCTCCTGCCAGATGGATAAAATACTGAGTACTCTATGTGAGTACAGTCTGTGGGGGCACTGAAAGCATAGTTGTCCCAAAGAGGCCTAACCCTCCTGGACCTTGTCCACTGTACAGGCCAGAAAACCACTGGGAAGCAGGTGCATTCTTTTCTAAAGTGAGGAGAGAACACTTGGCTCACAAATGGTGGCCACTTACGGAGACCTGGAAATCTGCTAAAGTGCCAGGCACTGGCTCATCATCACCCCAACAACTCCCATGCAAATATTGGGGCACTGGAGCCCAATATAATTTCTTAATTTAACACAGGTCCCAGCCTTTTGGTCCTGGCCATCCATGTTGGAATCGTATAGCCTTATCTTAATTAAAAGTTACTAAAGCTTAATTTTAAAAGTATAAGTATGTCTAATTAACACTCTCCAAAAGAATTTTTCTCCTTTAAACAACTGTGAGGGGAGGAAGAAACAAAATTCAGTTAGCATCCCCTGCTGTCTTTGTTACAAAAAAGCAAGGTTTTTTTTTTACTTTTCAAAATCTTTGGACTATCACTTTGGCTAAATAAGTAACTTTTGTAATAACTACTGTAATTCCGTGTTATAACATTATGCTTTTAAAAATTTTAATACTTAAACTCTTCACGTTCTTGAACCATGTGCAGACCAGGCACAAGGATTACTAATCCAACATAGGATGAATAACAGAATAACCTGGGCTTCACTGTCTAGTATATCAATCCCTGTAAAGGTATATCAAAACTATTATAAAAACAAAAGAAACTGTTTTCTCTTGCCAATGTTTCAAAGTAGCTGTATTTCCTTGTTAAAGTCATTATTAACAAAATCCCTTATAACTATATACATTCTTATCACAACCCAAAGAAGCTTGAAGACAAACTGTGGGGACGTCTGCATATGGACTCAGGAATTTACAGGTGCAGCAGTGGAAACTGCCTGGACTCCTGTAGTGGGTATTAAGCCCACTGGTGTAACTATATATACATTTTACCAGACATTCAATTCCCCTTAAGAACAAATGGCACTAACAACTTAAGGAATTATATAGTCTTCAAAACCAACCAAACTATGCATTTTATAAATGGCACTGTCATTTTAACTACCTTTAATAACCAACTTGTAACAACAAATTGGCTACTCTGTGGAGCAGAAGGACTCTTAGGTGGTCTCTTATGTCCAAATTTAAAAATCAAAGCACATCGTCAGCATCATAGAGATATGCCAACAAACTGTGGGGACATAAAACTATGGTCCCAAGACTTTGCACAAGCTATTGTGGGAATAGCATGGATACCCATGGCAAGATCTCAGGTGGCTGGTGTAGCAATATATAACTATTTTCCCCAATTTAGAAGCTATAATATGCAGATATCATTATATTGCAGAATACACAGCCCAGGCTATGGACCTACTTGACCAAGAAGGAGGGGAAATTTGACAATGCAACATAGCCAAAAGAATGGTTTTACTTGTAGCAAAAATGGGACATCTGTGTGGCATAGTGGGAAGCATGTGCTGTACGACTATAGATGATTTACAAGGGAATATTTCAACTTAAGTTGATAAATTAAAGACTTTAGCTAAACATACATATAATTTACAAGACTATTTTCATTTTTCCAACATTGTTTCTGGGGCAGTAGCATTTTTCATTATTGTTTGCTTGATAATTTTTGCCTGTGCTCTTTCTCAAAGTTTTATTAGATCTAAATAGTCATAGGTTACGGTCCCACCATTTCCTATTTGTGCCCTTGGAAATAGATAGGTAGGGACATCTCTATGGCCTACTCAAGCAGGAAGTGGTTACAGAAGATAGATCTTTGCCCCATTTCCCAGAATCATAAGAATATTTCCAAGAGCAGGAGTGGGGAATGAAAGGACAGACCTAGAGCAGGAAGCCATTTTTTGTTCGTAGATCTTAACACAGTGATGGGAAAGTAGAAACTGTCTTCTGGAGGAATGTATACTCTAGGTAAAGATTAACCTTGCTGAATTTATCTTTCTAGAAACCCAGATCTCTCAAGTATGACCAGTATTGGCCCACTGTAATCTTTTTTTCTTGAGTTGGAGTCTCACTCTGTTGCCCAGACTGGAGTGCAGTGGCCGCTCCCAGCCACAGCAGCCTCGACCTGCTGGGCTCCGGCGATCTTTCCGCCTCAGCCTTCCGAGTAGCCAGAATTACAGGTGCGTGCTACCACGCCCGGCTAGTTATTGTAGAGATGAGGTCTCGCCTGCCCAGGCGGGTTTCGAACCCGCAGGTTCAGGCAATCCACTCACCTCAGCCTCCCAAAGGCGCGGGATTACAGGCTGAGCCACCGAGCCCGGCTCCATTGTAATCTTAAAACAAACTCCTGAGGGTGATGAGACCGTGTGACTCCATGCCTGGTGACCAGGACTTCCACCTCAGGGTCTCCAAGACATTTGCAAGTAGTCAACAAGGAAGTCATGGCAGTCATGTCTACCTGATTGCAACATATCCGGGGGAAAGGATTTAAGCTGGGGGGCTTGGGGGGCTACGAGGCCACACTCATCTTAGAGTGCTGGCCCTCTTCCTGTCTATGGGAAGTGATCTTTTTTTCTTAAATAAATCTTTTCTACCTTCATATTTTTGTGTGTTGCAAATCTTTGTGTTACTTGAATCTCTCATTACCAGTGCGCACCTCCGGCACACCAGCTCCAGTGGTGTTGCACCCCTTCACACCCTAACAGTTACCATTTTTTACGTGGTGAGAACTTTTAAGACCTACTCTGAGAAAATTTCAAGTACATACAAGAATACACAGTATTATTAAGGGTATCGAGTGTAATACAGTATTATTAACTATAGTCATCATTCTGTATATTAGATCTCCAGAACTTATTCATCTTGCATAACTGAAACTTTAGAGAACAAAAGTAGATATGTACTGTTGGAATCAGGGGTTTGGGAGAAAATGGATAGTGACTGAGAATGGGTGCAGAGTATCTTTGGCAGATAATAAAATGTTCTAAAATTGATTGTAGTGATACATGCCAACTCTGTGCTAAACCCTACTAAAATCCAGTTTAAAAGGGTGAATTTTATAGTATTTGCATTTCATCTGTGTGATATTGTGATTTATAATTAATCTCATAATCCAACCAATTACCAAATCTAAGAAACCAAATCATTAACACACACACGGATATATTACTCTGAATATGCACCACATTTTTATTTGTGCCGCACTACTTTCTATGTGCCAGGCAGGAACACTTGATTTCATAATCTCATCTAAGCATCACAACAACTCTGTGAAATACATGTATTCAGAAAGTGAGGCTCAGAGATGTCAGATAATTTGCTCAGTGACACAGTGGCTGAGGTGTAAATTTAACCTAGGTGTAATTCCAAACACTGCACTCCTAACCTCTATGTAATAACGTTTCAGTTGTATTATGTGTGTTTCCTTTTCCTAATTAGATAAGACTAGGACGGTAACCATTTGTATACCTAATCCTGAATTGTACCCATCTTTAAAAAAATAAAAAAGACTGAGAGAGCAAAGGTTTTGTAGTCTCTTCATTGCTATACTAGCTACCATACATAGTCAGTACTCAAGAAATACTTAACAAATGCCAAAATGGAGCTGCAGTTAGCTGAAAAGACCAATCACTTCAAAAAGGATTTAGAGTTTAGATTCATGGGTGACCTATTCATAATGGATCATTAAAGTAAGCAACGATATTTGAATCTATTCTTAACCCCTTAGGTGTCTTGGTGAAGAACCACACCCTCGCAACTCTTGTTGCTGCCTTATGGTTAAGAATTTAAGATAAGGCCAGATGGATTATGGATATGATCCAGTGTGATCTCTCTTAGATTCTTTGGCTCCTCTTCTGTTTACTGGTAACTCCTAGCCTAAAATAGCCTGCCTCCCTACTAGTGTCTCTCCTTTGTACGCAACCACACCCCTCTTCTTGTGCATTTGAATGCAGTGTGGTACCTATGGGAGGCAGGCATTGAAATCCTGCCTGCCAGATTTTATCAAAGGTAGTCAACAATAATTATGATGTGGTGTCAGGCAAGTCATGCCTCTAAGTCTTAGCCCGCTCATCAGGAAAGTGGAATTAAACAAATTGCCTCCTCCAAAATTTCAGCATTGTCAGAATTTCACATGTAATAGTTTAATATGTATAGGCAGCTGGAGAGAGTGGGATTAATTATCTGGTGGTTTGAAACTATCTTCCATTCTCCTGCTGCCTGCATTAGAAAAACCCACAGTTGAGGATGAGAGCTGAGGTGTCAGGGTCAGACTTGTAGACAAGAAAGCTAAGGCAGTCTGAGAGAGAGTGAAGTCGTGGCTCCCCACACTGTTTCCTCCTCCACTCCTCACACACACTTCCTATTATCCCCCAGCAACTCCCTTCCATTCCCGTCCAGAATTGATTCTGACCATCAGGGCACAGAGGTAGAAAATCCCATGGGATGTATGGCCAGGAATCTTCTTTTTGTCCTGTCCTGATGACCAGCAAGGCAAATAGGAAAAGGCTGTTCTCCCCGTTTTCTCGCTCCTCGCCACGCCAAGCTTGCTGTCGCGGGTGGGAAGCAATCTCAGGCCTCACGTAAATCCTTTAGCAAAACCGAGGAGTGTATGTGTTGTATATATTGTGTGCAGCAAGGAGGAATGGGGGTGGGATACCATGACGTTACCGGCTCCGCCTCCCGGTGTTATAAGAGGCGCTTGGCGCGCAACGACCCCAAGCCGCAGCTTTGAAGCCTGAGCAGCCGAACTCGGCAGCCCCAGCCCAACTCGGCTTAACTCAGCCTCATCGAACCCGATTGAGACATTCCGCTCCTTGGGTTCGCACAGCTCTCTGGTAAGCATTCGGGGCCGACAAGTGTGTCAGAGGAGGGTCGGCAAGGGTCCGGGTATAACTAGGATTCTCTGGCAACCATGACATGCAGTTGCATCAACGCGGCCGTGACCTGTTGCTAGCGAGACCCCCGCTCCGTGAGCCAAGGCTCCCATCTCCACCCCAGCCCCAGACAGTTTCTAGACAGGGGCATAAAAATCTGGGAGCTGAGTCGGGGAGTATCGGGCGGAACCCCTCCCCTCTCCCCAGGGGAGGGTGCTAGCCATCTCTGGCTGTTCTGGGGCCCTCTCGGGGCGCATCTCCAAATGTTTAGATGTCGAAGCCCCGCCTCACTGTTGATGCTTGCAGGTCAGCCTAGCTGGGTGGGAGGAAGTGGGGGGAACATTTGCTTACTCCGGAGTGACAGCAGCACCAATTAAGCGGTGTGGGCTTGATGAGGAGGGGTGGAATTGAGTCGGTGCTCACTTTTGATCTAAAGCCGAGGTTGATTCCTCTCTCCCTTTGGGCAGTCTGGGGGCCATGTCTGTTGGAAGCCTTGGAGGCAAGCACCTGGGTTGAGTTCTGTTTAATTCTCAAGGAGCCACAGTCTAGGGAATAGACACACTAGGTTTCAGGGTTCCTGGATTGGGATCTAGAATAAACCCTATTGGAGAAAGAAGAGACCTAATATTGACTGAGCACTTACTAGGTGTTGGTCACTGTACTTTAGGGGGCTTTTACATGCATTTTCTGAAATTAGTCCTTCCATAAACCTTGTGAGGTATTGTAATTCCTACTTGTACATTGAGAAATTGAGGTTAGAGGTAAAGTGACTTGCCCCTCCTCATTCCCCCATAGCGCCTTTGCTTGGTGGAATGGGTCTTGCAATTCAGTTAGAGCTTAGGGATAATGAGCCCTATTGAAGGGCTTTTGTCTTGTTTTTCACCAGATCCTAGCATCCTCTTCAATTCCAGCTAGAATGCTGTGGCAGGCACTTCGCAGATTTGGTCAAAAGCTGGTGCGCAGACGAATACTGGAGCCAGGCATGGCTGAGACTCGCCTTGCCAGATGCCTGAGCACTCTGGATTTAGTGGCCCTGGGTGTGGGCAGCACATTGGGTGCAGGAGTGTATGTCCTGGCTGGCCAGGTGGCCAAAGATAAAGCAGGACCATCCATTGTGATCTGCTTTTTGGTGGCTGCCCTGTCTTCTGTGTTGGCTGGGCTGTGCTATGCGGAGTTTGGTGCCCGGGTTCCCCGTTCTGGTTCGGCATATCTCTACAGCTATGTCACTGTGGGTGAACTCTGGGCCTTCACCACTGGCTGGAACCTCATCCTCTCCTATGTCATTGGTGAGATGGTGGGACAGGGAGGGAACTACACAGCCAGCAAAGTGGCTTTGGGTCAGGAAATCTGGGTGGAATGGTGAAGCTGAGTATTTTTTATTATTCACAGGACCTCAATATTCCTAAATGTATATGTTTTGGGAGGTCTGGGAGGGTTGAAGGTGTGGAGAAATTGTTCATTCTACTTACCTATATCCTAGTTTCCTTTATTAAGTTAGTGGTTTTGGTTCTTAAAAAGTAAGAGTAGGTGAAAATGGCAGGAATTTGTGTGAGACTGGCGTGGGAGAGGGAGGGAACTTGATCCCATGTTTCTCTTTCTGCTATGCCAGGTACAGCCAGTGTGGCCCGGGCCTGGAGCTCTGCTTTTGACAACCTGATTGGGAACCACATCTCTCAGACTCTGCAAGGGACCATCTCACTGCATGTACCCTATGTCCTCGCAAAATATCCCGACTTTTTTGCTTTGGGTCTTGTGTTGCTGCTCACTGGTGAGGCAAGGGGCAGGGCATAATCATGGGGATGAGACTAGGAGGGACAAGGCCCTGGGGACATGGATAAGATGGGGGATGGGCCTGAGAAGAGCTTAATGGAGGTGATTAATGGTGGGGGAGGAAGGGAAGCTGGGAAGGAGGATAAAGGCAGGGAAACAAAGCTTGAACTGAGGACTTTGTTTCTCAGGGTCCTGAATGCATTTCTCCCACAGGATTGCTGGCTCTGGGGGCTAGTGAGTCGGCCCTGGTTACCAAAGTGTTCACAGGGGTGAACCTTTTGGTTCTTGGTTTTGTCATCATCTCTGGCTTCATTAAGGGGAACCTGCACAACTGGAAGCTCACAGAAGAGGACTACGAATTGGCTAAGGCTGGACTCAATGGCAACCATAGGTTAGAGAATCACTCTTAGGAGCTATAGAGCTGGGAACATGATGGGGAAGAGGGGAATCTGTGCTGAAGGATTCTGAATGGGGATGGGGACGAATGGGAGGCTGGGCCTCGTAGACCAATAGTTTGACCTTGAAGCTCAGTAGTTTGGCATTAGGGAAAAGGAACAGAGTTGGCTGAACACATCCTTACCTTCTCCATCCCTTCTTCCACTCTAGCTTGGGCCTTTTAGGCTCTGGAGGATTTATGCCTTTCGGCTTCGAGGGGATTCTCCGTGGAGCAGCTACCTGTTTCTATGCATTTGTTGGTTTCGACTGTATTGCTACCACTGGTAACACAGTCATTCCATTCTGTCTGGGGTTTGGGCACAGTGTGTGCTCAGGCTGCATGCAGATTGGGGGTGGTAGAGGAGTGGGCCTGCTTCCCTGATGCAGAAATTTGTGCCCCTTCCTACAGGGGAAGAGGCCCAGAATCCCCAGCGTTCCATCCCTTTGGGCATTGTGATCTCACTGTTCATCTGCTTTTTGGCGTATTTTGGTGTCTCTTCGGCACTCACCCTCATGATGCCTTACTACCAGCTTCAGCCTGAGAGCCCTTTGCCTGAGGCGTTTTTCTATAGTGGATGGGCCTCTGCCCGCTATGTTGTGGCTGTTGGCTCCCTCTGTGCTCTTTCTACCAGGTCAGTGTCAAATGTTTGTTTGCCTCTGCTCTCAGAGTCTTAGATTATGGTACCAAAGAATATCCCTTAAAAGGGCCATAGAATAGTACCAAAGAATACCCCTTAAAAGGGCTGTGAGGGGAAAGTAGAGACTCCTTAAACACACAGGCTTTGGAAGAGTGGTCCCAGTCAACTTATGCCACTCTGGGCATTCTTCTCTCCAGCCTCTTGGGCTCTATGTTTCCCATGCCTCGGGTAATCTATGCAATGGCAGAGGATGGCCTCCTGTTCCGTGTCCTTGCCCGGATCCACGCTGGTACACACACACCCATCATGGCCACTGTGGTCTCTGGCATTACCGCAGGTGAAAAATCCTCTTTCCTCTCTCCCTAGTTGTTGAACCAACTCTTCTAACTTTACTATTCCCTTCTCTCATTTCTTGTTTTCTGCCCATAAATTTTAGCATTCATGGCATTCCTCTTTGAACTCACCGATCTTGTGGACCTCATGTCAATTGGGACCTTGCTTGCTTACTCACTGGTGTCTATTTGTGTTCTCATCCTCAGGTGAGACTCCCTTCCTTTACATATTGTGATTTGGGTTTCGGTTCTTGGATGAGGAATGGTGGGGATCTGCTCCTCCTTCCTCCACTGCCTTCATCATCCAAGGAAAGTTGGGATGATAAAGGCAGAGGAGGAAGGAAGAATAGATCCCTAGAATCCAAGAATAGAACAATTTCTGCCCAAAAGAGCTTCTACCCTTCATGGTGACAAGGAAGGTTAAGTTGCCTGGGAGAAGACGGTAACATGATTAAGCGTTGTTCTTAATACTGCTTTCTTACTCTTGCCTCAGGTATCAACCTGATCAGAAGATGAAGACTGGGGAAGAAGTAGAGTTACAGGAGGAGAAGATCCCTGAAGCAGAAAAGCTGACACTACAGAGACTATTTTGTCCACTCAACTCCATCCCCACTCCACTCTCTGGTCAAGTTGTCTATGTTTGTTCCTCACTGCTTGGTGAGCAGTGAAATTTTTAATCTGGGGTGGTTCTGAGGCCAGCATTGATAGGGTGAAGTGTGTGGCATTTGGTGACTGAGGAAGAACTAGAGAGAAGGTGATTCTCCTTGAAATGAGCTGCCTAATGTATTAGCATGTTGGTCTCAAGAATTGGTTTTTAACACAGGAATAGGTTGAGGGAAAAAAAGAGTTGGTTTTGATGTCTCTCAACTTGACCTTTGAAGCTCTACTGCTGACTGTTCTTTGCCTGGTGCTGGCCCAGTGGCCAATTCCACTGCTTTCTGGGGACCCTGTGTGGATTGCAGTGGTTGTGCTGCTCCTGATGCTCATTACTGGAATCACCGGAGTCATCTGGAGACAGCCACAGAACTCCACTCCCCTTCACTTTAAGGTAAATGACCTCTCTCTTCCCCCCCACCAACCGTCTGGAGAATAAGCCCCAGATACTTTGAGGTCTAATAAAGCTCATTCTTTAATTGGACATGAAAGGGAAGATATAGGGAGTGCCTAGTCCAAAGACTTCTTCTCTGACCCTCTTTAGTTCCTCTCCAGTTCCATTTTCCCAAACTGCGTCTTTTGAAGTCCCTTATGAGGTATGGTAAATGAGGGACCACTGAAGCACAGAGCACGAATAAGGGTTGGACTCTCCTTTTTCTGGCCTGCATAGGTTGGGGATCTCTTTCTAGGTCCCCCCCGTGGTACATGAAAAGAAGATTTTGCTTTGTTTTCAGGTGCCTGCTCTGCCTCTCCTACCATTAATGAGTATCTTCGTGAATGTTTACCTTATGATGCAGATGACATTTGGTACCTGGGCCCGATTTGGGGTCTGGATGCTGATTGGTAGGTATCTGCTTGGGAAAAGTATACCCAAGAAGTATATTCTTGGTATCCTTTCCTTCTTGGTCTCATGTAGGAGACCTATTAAGACTTTACAGGTCACTACTGCCCCACCTCACACTAACTTTCCCCACTAGGGTTTACAATCTACTTTGGCTATGGGATCCAGCACAGCCTGGAAGAGGTTAAGAGTGATCAGCCTCTACCCAAGTCTGGGGCCAAAACTGTAGACCTTGATCTCAGCAATCTCTGTGAGCACTCAATTTGACATCATCACACCTGAATGCTGTCGGTTCCCCCTGCACAACAATGGAGAGTACTATTGACCCCAAGGACAGTAGCCCTCCTAATGGTGGTGGATACTAATAGAGCTCTGTATTTATTGTGGAGTGAAGTATGTGTCTTTGCTGTTTCTCTCTCTCTTTCTTTGTTTTACTTGTTCACTTAAATGGTATCTGTTGCTGTCTACTGACTTTTAAAAAAATATCATTAAAAGAAAGCAATAAAAATAGCTATGTCCTGTTTTTTTGCTTGCTAGGGTGGTACAGAGCCTGACTTTAAAGATGAAGAGTTTCAGAGAAGTGTCCTTTGTTTTTTCTCTAGTTACCACAAAAGTACTTGTTGTGCCTGTGTGTGCTTCTTGTTGACTTGGGGTTTGGGGAGGGAGGTATATGTTGTCATTAAGCCAAAGAATGACTTGAGATATGTTTTTCCTTCATTACACTAAAGGCTAGGTTCTGGATAAGTAGATAGCAATGCTTGCCTATGGGATTTGGGGGTGGACTCTGATCTCAACACTGGCAGTGGTTAGGGCCTATACTGAGACCGTTGTCTTCTGTTTCACCCCTTCTAGTTGGACCAGTCTCAGACTGCTGTGACTGCCAGAGCAACAGAAATTTTGGCTGAGGTGTTTGGCATTGTTGGGAGGAGGGGTGGACAGTCGAGGGGTTTGGTAAAGGACTGTATATATTTATGGACACTACTACAGAAGTAGTAGGGATCCAGAGGTCAGAGTTCTGCTCAGACCAATAAATACTAATTAATCCATTTATTCAACATATGTGATGCTTCTATAAAATGCTAGGCCTTGTGCTGGGGATACAAACATGAATAAGACATAGTTCCTGCCCTCAAAGAACTCAGTCTAGTAGGGGAGACAAGCAGGTAAATATGGGAATAAAACAATGTGATTTGTACCACGGCAGTGCTAAATGCTGTGGAAGCACAAAGAAAGTCACACTTGACCTGAGTCTGCAGTAGGTGCTTACATATATATTTTTTTATTTTTTGAGTTGGAGTCTCACTCTGTCACCCAGGCTGGAGTACAGTGGCACGCTCACGGTCACCGCAGCCTTGACCTGCTAGGCTCTGGTGATCCTTCCACCTCAGTCTTCTAAGTAGCTGGAACTACAGGTGCGTGCTACCACGCCCAGCTAATTTTTTTATTTATTGTAGAGACGAGGTCTCAGCAAGTTGCCCCAGCTGGTCTCAAACCCATGGGTTTAGGCGATCCACTCATCTCGGCCTCCCAAAGTGCTGGGATTACAGATTGAGCCATTGAGCCCGGCCTGCAGTAGATGCTTATAAAGTGACCTGAGGGGAAAGCTTGACTGTCAGTGAACAGTGTGCAGGAAATCATGGAAGTATTAAAAAAACAGATTTTTGGGGGAGTGTGGCTATGCCCAAGTCAACAATGCCAAATGCTACCATACAGTTTACTGTGGCTGGATGGTAGCGTACATGGAGTTGTGAAAGATTAGCGACCATATCATGGCAAGTACCCTACTGAGGAATTAAGATGTTATAAATGGTGTGTGTGAAGGGCGGAGGATTCCAAGCAGGGGATGGTTGGATTTGTTAGTCTGGCAGTAGCAAGGAGTACAGTTGAAAAGAGCTAAAGCAGGGAGGAAAGCTACCATTTATTATATTACAGTGATTCGTCATACAATCTCATTAAGTCCTTTTGATAACTCCATGAAGTAGATGTTATGGTAATTATTCTTTACAGATGAGGAAACACGTTTTAGGTAAGAGATGTGCTCTAGGTTATATAAAGTGGAAAGGTCAAGGCCAGAATACAAACTAAGTTTTTTGAGAATTTTATTATAGATTCAGGGGTTACATGTGCAGGTGTAGTTACATGGATATATTGCATGGTGTACCCATGACTCCAAACCCAGTTTTGTTTGACTCTGCAGCCTGTAGTCTTTAACCACTGTACAACATTGCTAATAGTAATTAGTTAGAAGGGCATTGTAGTAATTTGGGCAAAATATTTCAAGGTTTTGGTCAGTTGGACATGGGAGGTAAAAAAAACGGGTGACATCTGGGTGAAATTTCTAGATGAGTGACCAAATCTTTAGCCAAGATAGGGAGCATAATAGGAAGAGAATATTTGAAAAAGATGAATTCAGTTCCAGATATGATGAGTTTATAAAAATACATATGAGATTAGCTTCATGTAGGTGACTATATCTAGTCAACAATTGGAATTTGGAGCTAGGAGAGAGGTCTGGGCCAGAGTTAAAGATTTAGAAGTCAACAACTCAGGACAAATATGTGATAGAAGATGTGTGGGGCTAAAGATTTCTTTGGGGCAAGATAAACTAAATCAAAAGAACAAAAAAAATTTGCAGCATAAATTGTATAATTTCCCATATACACAAAGAGCTCTTACAAATCCATAAAGAGACGCACAACCTGATTTTAAAAATGAATAAAGGATGTAAATAATTTTCAGAAAAAGAATATAAGCCGGGCTCAGTGGCTCAGCCTGTAATCCCGTCCTTTGGGAAGCTGAGGTGAGTGGATTGCCTGAGCCCGCGGGTTTGAGACCTGCCTGGGCAACTTGGCGAGACCTCATCTCTACAATAAATTAAAAAATTAGAAGGGTGTGGTAGCGCACGCCTGTAGTTCCAGCTATTTGGAAGGCTAAGGTGGAAGGATCGCCGGAGCCCGGCAGGTCGACAGAGTGAGACTCCAACTCAAAAAAAAAAAAAAAAAGAAAGAAAGAAAGAGAAAAAGAATACAAAACACCAACAAATATAAGAAAGATGCCCAACCGCACTCATTAAAGAAGTGCAAACCAAAACAATCATGAGATCTTAGTTCTTACCTTACAGACTGGCAAAACAAATTTAAACGACTAGGCATTGACAAAAGTGAGGGTAAACAGGCAATCTCTTGCATGATGGTGCTATACATTCTCATAACTTTTGTGGAGGACAATTTGACAAGAATTTTAAAAATTCTTTTTCATCTGACAATTCCACTTACAAGCATTTTAAAAATTTACATATGTATAAGGATGTTTACTGTGACATTATTATTATTATTTTTTGAGTCAAAGTCATACTTTGACACCCAGGCTGGAGTGCAGTGGTACGATCACAGCTACTGCAGCCTCGATGGCTAATTTTTATTTTATTTATTTATTGCAGAGACGAGTTCTCACTATGTTGTCCAGGCTGGTCTTGAACTCCTGGACTAGACAATCATCTTCCTCCACCTCCCAAAGTACTGGGATTACAGGCGTGAGCCACTGCTCCTGGCTACTGTGACATTATTAATAGTAGGAAACTTGGAAGCTATCCAATGTGCATCAGCAATGAACTAGTTAAATAATCACAGTACATTAATTCAGTGGACTATGTAGCCATTAAGAAAAATAAGGTAGAGTTGTATGTGCCAATGGGTGATATGAAAGGTCTCCAAGATAGGCAGGCACAGTGGCCCACGCCTGTAATCCCAGCACTTTCAGAGGCAGAGGCAGAGAATTGCCCTGAGCCCAGGGGTTTGACACCAGCCTGGGCAGCTTGTCAAGACCTCATCTCTACAGTAAATTGATACATTAGCCAGGCGTGTTGGCATGCACCTGTAGTTCCAGCTACTTGAAAGGCTTGAAAAGCTGAGGATCGCCTGAGCCTAGCAGGTGGAGGCTGCAGTGGCCATGAGTATACCACTGTACTCCAACCTGGGCGACAGAGTGAGATGCTGACTCAAAAAAAAAAAAAAAAAAAAAAAAAAAAATCTCCAAGATAATTTGTTAAGAAAAAACAAAATGAAATGAAACTTCAACGTGCAGAATACTTGTGAAAGAACAACAAAGAATGTATACATTGTAATTTTTTTTTCTGGAAGAATATGTAAGAAACTGTTACTCTCTGGTTTCTCTTTTGTACTTTTTCAAAAAAAAATTTTTAACTGAGTGTGAACAATACTTCTTATTCTTTTCATAATGATCATAATAGTAAAAGATTAGGGGGAATACTAACATTTAAGGGATAGAGGAGGACTCAATGAAGGAGATGAAGAAGGAATGACTGAAGAGACAAGAGAGTCTCTTGATGTGGAAGTGTAGGGAGGAAATAACTTTTCAGGAACAATGAATATGCAATGTCCAAAGTCCACAATGCCAAATGCTATCTAGATAGCCAAGTTAAATAAGATAAGGGCAGAACAGGGTTTGGTTTTGTCAGTTAGGAGGTGATTGTTTAGGTGGTAGAGGTGGAAGCTGTATTGGATGGGTTGAGCTGTATTGGATGGGAGGATGAGGAGGCAGACACAAGTGGAATATAGGCTAGCATTTCAAGGAGTAGGTGGAGGGAGTTGAGGGAAAGTTTCTTCCTTCCTTCCTTCCTTCCTTCCTTCCTTCCTTCCTTCCTTCCTTCCTTCCTTCCTTTCTTTCTTTCTTCCTTTCTTCCTTTCTTTCTTTCTGTTGGAGTATCACTCTTGTCACCCAGGCTGGAGTGCAGCGGCACACTCGTGAGTCACTGCAGCCTCGACCTGCTGGGCTCAGGCCATCCTTCCACCTCAGCCTTCCAAGTAGCTGGAACTACAGGTGCATGCCACCATGCCCGGCTAAGTTTTTGATTTATTGTGGAGATGATGTCTTGCCAAGTTGCCCAGGCTGGTCTCGAACCCCTGGACTCAGACAATCCTCTCACCTCTACCTCCCAAAGTGCTGGAATTACAAGCGTGAGCCGCTGAACCTGGGTATGAATTTCTTTTTTTTTTTTTAGGATAGGTGATTCTTACATTTATATACTTAAAGAAGATTGTCAATAGAGAGAGCTAATAAATCTTGGTACTGATGTTTAAATAACTGATTTGTGAAGGAGGTAGTGGCTCTCTGATTTGGTTCTCTGTAGTCTCTGTAGCCTCTAGTTTCTCTGGGTCTCTCTAGTCTTTTAAAATTTATGCAGTGTTTCCCAGACTTCAGACATCTGAGTATAACCTTAACGAGTTTTCCTCCATTTGTGCAATTCCTCTACTGAGTATTAAAAAAAAAAACCTCACTTTTTAAAGCTTAAATATACTTATTTTAAAAGGAAAACATTTTACCATTATCATGAACAGAAAACAAGTATTTTTCTCAGACATGTTAAAATAAATATCCCACTATTTATTTATTTATTTATTTTGGAGGGGGTTAATGACAGCTGTATTCTCTGCTTTAATTAGATAAAGAAAGGTCATGTAAGATTTATTTCTTCATCTGTATCTCAAATATTTTCATTTTTTATCCCATTATTCAAAAATGTTTGGCTATATAACATCTAAAAGAATCACACATACCATACTTTGGAAACATTAATGAAGTTAACATAGTGAATAGTTTTTGTTGGACACTATGTTTGAAGATGGAGTAGAAAATTGTTTTAGTCTAATCTTAATCTCTTCAAGGAGACAGAGATAGAAAATAGAAAAATAAGCCAGGCGTGGTAGCGCGCACCTGTAGTTCCAGCTACTTGGAAGGCTGAGGTGGAAGGATCGCCGGAGCCCAGCGGGTCGAGGCTGTGGTGGCCGGGAGCGGCCACTGCACTCCAGTCTGGGTGACAGAGTGAGACTCCAACTCAAAAAAAAAAAAGAAAAAAAAAGAGAAAAATATAAATACAAAGACACAAGCTAAGTAGGAGATAATAAGTGTCCTAAGAGAGGTATGAATGAAGTACCATGAGAAGTCACATAAGAGAGTTCTGGGAAATTTTCATGAAGGTCAAGGCTTTTTAAACTAAGGCTTAAAGAATAGGTAAAACGTGTAATTTCAAAAATTGGGGTGAGAGCCTTCTAGGAGGAAGAAGCTTTGTGTATAAAGGCAAGAAGATGGGAAAGCTTATAATTCCACATGCTCAAAGCCTAGGATTTTTGAATAAATGAAGTGAAAAAATAAGACGGGAAAAGTCAGTTCCCGTGAAACTCTTGAAGACCATTAATTCCAGGGCCTTCAACTGAATGGCAAGAAGAATGTGGATGGCTGTTAAAATATGTGAAGGATGGAGTGGTTCTGTGATTTAGTTAGAATAATTTTACCTCAGCTATCTAGTTATGTACTCATATACTAGATCTAGCCTGAATGTCGGCCTCTGAAAATACTAATTCAAACATCAAGTCCTCCATAATAGATCCTGACTAGCTAAAGTCGTCTTGACCAAAAAGAAAAAAGCTGGAGGCATCACACTACTAGATTTCAAAATAGACTACAAAGAGCTATAGCAATTGTCTTAGTCCATCTAGTGTTGCTACAACAGAATATCTGAGGATGGTTAATTTATTCAGAAAAAAAGGCTTATTTAACTCAAGATTTTACTACCTGGAAAAGTTTAAGATTGGGCATCTGGTAGGAGCCTCAGGTTCCTCCTACTCATGGTGAAAGGCATATGGGGAGCCTGCATATGTAGAGATCACATGGTGAAAGAGGAAGCAAGAGAGGGAACAGGGCTGGGCTCAGTGGCTCAGCCTGTAATCCCGCGCTTTGGGAGGCCGAGGTGAGTGGATTGCCTGAGTCCGTCGGTTCGAGACCCGCCTGGGCAATTTGGTGAGATCTCATCTCTACAATAAATCAAAAAATTAGCCGGGCGTGGTAGTGTGCGCCTGTAGTTTCAGCTACTTGGAAGGTTGAGGCGGAAGGATCGCCGGATACTAGTAGGTCGAGGCTGCGGTGGCCGGGAGCAGCCACTGCACTCCAGTCTGGGCGACAGAGTAAGACCCCAACTCAAAAAAAAAAAAAAAGAGAGAGAGAACAGGTAGGTACCAGGCACTTTTAGCAACCAGCACTCATGGGAACAAATAGAGTGAGAACTCACCCCACCTCTCTGAAGGAGGGCATTAATCTATTCATGAAGGATCTTCCCCTATGACTCAAATACCTCCTATAGGTTAGGCCCCAATCCAACATTGGGGTTCAAATTTCACATGAAGTTTGGAAGGGACAAACATCCAAACTATGGCAGTAATCAAAGCAGCATGGTACAGCCATAAAATTAGATATATTGACCAATGAAATTAGATAGAGAATCCCAAAATAAACTTGTACATCTACAGTCAATTGATTTTTGACAAAAGAGTCAAAAAATGGGGAAAGGATAGTCTCTTCAAAAAATGGTATCAGGAAAACTGAATATTCACATGCAGAAGAATGAAATGGAACCCTACCTCACATCACACCATGTTCAAGAATCAACCAGCCAGGCTCGGTGGCTCAGCCTGTAATCCCGCACCTTTGGGAGGCTGAGGTGAGTAGATTGCCTGAGCCCACGGGTTCGAGACCCACCTGGGCAGCAAGACCTCATCTCTACAATAAAAAAAAAAAAAAAATCAGCTGGGCGTGGTAGCGCATGCCTGTAATTCCGGCTACTTGGAAGGCTGAGGCGGAAGGATCGCCGGAGCCCAGCAGGTCAAGGCTGCAGTGGCTGGGAGCAGCCACTGCACTCCAGTCTGGGCGACCGAGTGAGACTCCAACTCAAAAAAAAAAAAAAGAATCAACCAAAATGGATTAAAAACTTAAGCAAAAGGCCTGAAACTATTAAACTACAAAAAGAGAACAGGGAAAAAGCTCTATGACATGGGCCTGGGCAGAGATTTCTTGGAGATGACCCCGAAAGCGTAGGCAACAAAAGCCAAAATAGACAAATGGAATTGCATTAAACTAAAAAGCTTCTGCACTGGAGTGAAGAGACAATCCATGGACTGAGAAGAACATTTGCAAATCACACATTGAATAAGGGGCTACTATCTAAAATATACAAAGAACTCGAACTACTCAGTAATAAGAAAACAAACATGGCTGGGCACAGTGGCTCAAGCCTATAATCCCAGCACTTTGAGAGGCAATGGTGGGAGGATTGCTTGAGCCCGGAAGTTTGAGACCAGCCTGGGCAGCATAGCAAGACCTTTTTAATGTTTTAAAAGATTAAAACATTAACTGGGCATGGTGGTGTGTGCCTGTAATCCCAGTTATTCAGGAGGCTGAGGTGGGAGGATTGCCTGGGTCCAGGAGATCAAGGCTGTAATGAGCCAGGATCATGCCACTGCACTCCAGCCCGGGTGACAAAGTGAGTCTTTGTATTAAAAAAAAAAAAAAAGAGAGCTGGGCTCGGTGGCTCAGCCTGTAATTCCGCGCCTTCGGGAGGCTGAGGTGAGTGGATTGCCTGAGCCCGCGGGTTCGAGACCTGCCTGGGCAGCGAGACCTCATCTCTACAATAAATCAAAAAATCAGTCAGGCGTGGTAGCGTGTGCCTGTAATTCCGGCTACTTGGAAGGCTGAGGCGGAAGGATCGCCGGAGCCCAGCAGGTCAAGGCTGTGGTGGGGAAGCGGCCACTGCACTCCAGTCTGGGTGACAGAGTGAGACTCCAACTCAAAAAAAAAGAGAACCTATTAAAAAATGGGCAAAGAAGCTGGGTGTGGTGGCTCATGACTGTAATCCTAGCAATTTGGGAGGTCACGGTTGGAAGATTGCTTGAGCCCAGGACTTTGAGACCAGTTTGGGCAACATAGTGAAACCTCGTCTCTACACAATAGAAAAAAGAAAAATTAGTTGGGCATGGTGGTGTGTGCCTGTCCAAGCTACTCAGGTTGAGGCAGAATGATTGCCAGAGCCCAGGAGGTGGAAGCTGTGGTGAGCTGTCGTTATGCCACTGCACTCTAGCCTGGGCAACAGAGTAAGACCCTGACTCAAAAAAAAAAAAAAAAGGCAAAGGACTTGAATAGACATTTCTGAAAAGAAAACAGACAAATGGCTAACAGATGTATAAAAGAATGCTCAACATTTCTAATCAGATGAATGCAAATTAAAACCACAATGAGATACTGCCTCATTCTTATTAGATCGGCTATTATAAAAAAATGAAAGATAAGTGTTGGCAAAGATGTGGAGCAAAGGGAACCCTTCTATACTATTGGTGGTATGGTAAACGAGTACAGTCATTTTGGAAAACAACATGGAGCTTCCTCGAAAAACTAAAACCAGGACTACTATATGATCCAGCAATTCCATTACTGGGGATACATTCAAAGGAGTCAAAATCAGTAGGCTGAAGAGATGTCTGCATGCCTATGTTCATGGTAGCATTATCCACAACAGCCAAAATACGGAAATAACCTAAATGCCCATCAACAGGTGACTAGATTAAAAATGAAGTATATATAATACAATGGAATATGATTCAACTTTTAAAAACAGGGAATTCTGTCATTTGTGACAATGTAGATGAACCCAAAAGGACATTATGTTAAGTGAAATAAGCCAGACACAGAGAAACAAATACCATAGAGCTCATTTATATGTGGAATCTAAAAAAGTTAAACTCATAGAAGTAGAGAGTAGAGGCGGCAGACAGCATACACTTTCTCTGTTGTCTTGACCATTGTGCTCTTCACAGCATATCTTTCCTTTCATAAATCTACCTTTCCTAGTTCAAAAAAAAGAAAAAAGAAGTAGAGAGTAGAAAAGTTACCAGATGTTGGGGGGGGGGAGGTGGATGATAAGAGAGGAGATGATGCTCAGTGGATAGATACAAAGTTACAGCTAGATGATAGGAGGAATAAGTTTTGGTGTTCTGTTGCACAGCAAGGTGACTATCGTTAATAATGTATTGCATATTTCAAAGTAGTTTAAAAGGAGGATTTTAAGTGTTCTCACCATGAAGAAATGATAAACATTTGAGGTGATAGGTATGCTGTTTACCCTGAGATGATCATTCTACAATGTATTCCTGTATTGAAATATCATGTTATAGCTCACAAATAATACAATTATTATGTGTCAATTAAAAACCAAAATAAAACAAAATAAAATAAACATCAAGTTCTCTGTCCACAACTTCCCAAGCTTTTCCAGTTCACTGACTCAAGTAACCCCACTACAACAATTCTGTGACCTCATGAAGTCTCCAATTCTCTGACCCCTCTTCCCACACACACTTTCTCTCTTTTCATCAGTCCCTTCCAATCTTTGCTTGCTCGTTTCCCACTTAAATTCCTGAATTTATTATCATTATCACTCTTTTGCAAATACCTTTAGCTCCCTAGGCAACACTCCAGAGCTCCCCTCAGGAATTCATGCCCCAGAGGAATTCAGACATTCATATTCTTCATACTTTGACCTGTGTAGTTCAGGATTGTTGGAGGCAATCACACAACTGGACCAGTTAACAATCATTAGTCTCAACTATGCCCTCAGTAGGGTTGAAAATTCTCCATTTCTCTCAATTTTCTGTTTTTTGAAACAACTCTTTCTTACCTCATTGACATTCTTCTAATTTCTCCCTCCTACTTTCTGCTGTTGACTTTGCCTCATATTTTATTGAGAAAAAAACATGCCCATCAGATAGAAACGACTTCATTTTCCTGTAGATTAAAAAAAATGAAAATAGCATTTCTTTTTCCATCTAATGAAAAAATATGTGTTTTGTAGAAATTTTTTTTTTTTTGAGTTAGAGTCTCACTCTGTCACTCAGACTGGAGTGCAGTGGCCGCTCTGGGCCACTGCAACCTTGATCTGCTGTGCTCCGGCGATCCTTCTGCCTCAGCCCTCCAAGTAGCTGGAACTACAAGAGTGTGCTACCATGCCCGGCTAATTTTTTATTTATTGTACAGATGAGGTCTCGCCAAGTTGCCCAGGTGGGTCTCGAACCCGCGGGCTCAGGCAACCTACTCACCTCAGCTTCCCAAAGCGCTGAGATTACAGACTGAGTCTCCGAGCCCGGCTTGTAGAAAATTTTAAAACACTGAAAAACACAAGGAAGGAAGTAAAAATTCTCCCAAATCCCATCACTCAAAGATCAACACTGTTGATATTTTGATAAATACTCTTCTTGACATTTTTGTTCAAATATGCATACAATTTTACCTAAGTGCATATCTTCTCTGTAAACTTTTTTCTTTTTAAAACTTAAGAGTAGAATATAGACATTTCCCTAATTATATGATTATATAGTTTTTAAAGGTTGTATAAGGATTCCACTATATAGTACTAATGTACCATACCTTACCAGTAGACTACTGCTGGTGAACATTTAAGTGGTTTACAGTGCTTCAGTGAATGTTTCTGTTAATCTATCTTTGCAAATTTTTCCAATTTCTTCTTTTGGAAAACTCCTAAAAGGTGGGGGGATTGTTGGGTGACCTGGCAAACACAAGGAAGATTTTGATACATATTGTCAAACTGTCTTTCTTTCAAAAAAGTTGCAATAATTTGTGTTCCTACCAGCAGTGTACATCTTGACAAATATGAGATTTTGTTAATCTTTTTAACCTCTGCCATTCTTATAGATGAAAAATTTGCCTTGCTTTAATTTGCATTTCTATGATTACTGGTGAAGTTGAATATCCTTTTATGTGTTTATTGGCTATATTTCTTCCTGTGTAAGTTGTCTAATCATATACTTTGATCATTTACTAGAGTATTTGTCTTTTTCTTTTTAATTTGAAGAGTTTTTTATGTTATATTAACTCTTTACATATGTTACATATGTTGAAAAAATCTTTTTCTAGTCTGTGATTTGTTTTTCAACATTGCTTATAGTGCCATTCAGAAGATTTTATTTTTTATGTAGTAAAACTTATTATTTTTTCTTTTTGATTCTGGTTTCCAGATCATGTTTAGGTCTTACCATCATGTTTATAAAATATTCATCCCTATCTTTTTAGTAGAAATTTTATGATTGAATAATCTGGAATTTATTTTGTTACATAAACTGAGGTAAGGATCTAGTTTTTTAAAAAAATAAATGGCTGTCCAGTCATTTCAACACTTTTTCCTGAATAATTCTTTTCCCTATTCATTTGAATAATTCTTATATATATTTGGGTCTGTTTCTAGACTCTTTTGTATTCATTTATCTGTGTTCACTTGCCATACAATTTTATTTACAGTAGTTTTAATATCCGTCAGAAAAAGCCCCTCTTCTGTACTCCATTAATAATTTTGTTTTTAGAACTATCCTGACTATAATTGCATGTTTATTCTGAAATACTTTTTTCTTCTTTAAACAGGGTGTAATACTACCTTATTGACTAATTTGCTTTCTTGGTTGCTTCCTCTCTTTTAATCCATTCTATTAGTGAGAGTCTTAATAGGTTCTCATTAGAGTCCAAGCTGTTCACCCACCTTATGTACTATCTATTTCACTGTCTCTGTAACATTTTGTTAAAGGGTAGGACAGAAAACTTGAAGCTTATGTTAGGGTAAGGAAAGATAATTCACAGCATGTTGAGTGCCACTTAATGGCATTTTACTAAGCACTCTCACATATCTTCCTCAATATGCACCTGCTTCTTTTATCACCTCTCCCTCTCTTTCTCTTTTATTATTTTTCCTGTTTTTTTTTTTTTTTACTTTTCATTTATTTGTAACATCTGAGGAGGTCATTTGAATAAAAAAGAAAATTGGAAACACCCATGCAACATCAGGGTTTTCAACTTTTCTGCATATTTTCCTTTATATACTGGCCCTTTAAGTGCAGTGGTGTCAGGATTTGTAGCCCTAACTTTGGAGTCATATTTACAATCAGTATTACTCAACAGAGATATGTGATTCCCGTATGCCTTATATAATCTTGAATACTATAATAACCATTTTACTACAGACAGTATTAATCATTAAGAGCTCTAAGATGCATGTGAAAGGACTGCTGGAGAGCTGAGGTCTACGTACTGCCTTGTTCATTCATCTGTTTATCTACAGACAAAGAAGTCATGGAGAGCCAAGGGCTTGGGTGAGATGATGGAAGCAGGAAGCCCTTAGTATGTCAACCAGGAAATGAGAACTAACATTTGTTAAGTGCCTACTATATGCCAGCCACCCACTGTTCTAGATGGTTTGTGTGCATTATTGCACTGAACCAGAAGTCTAGAACTACTTTTATTTCCATTGTATAGATGAGGAAAGACCACATGGTATGCGGTACACAGAGATTCAACCAACTGTGGGATACTTTACTACCTTTCTTCACTTCTTTCCCTAATTTGGCAATCTAGGGTCATGAAATGAAGACATACCAAATTGCAGGATGCAAAAGAAGAGGAGTTAATGGTAGTACTTTCTTTGTTTTCATTTTTGTCTTTTCTTCATTGCACTATGTAATCTAGATGCAGGAAATTTTGAAGAGGGAAAATAAATTATTTTTTAAAAACCTCATCTCTTCCATCAGAAATGATGACTGATTCTGAGACTTTCAGGGTCAGGAGGAAACTTTGCTAATATTCCCAGGAATTGGTGCCACAGTCTTGATCTTCTTCAACCACATCTGGCCTAACTGAGGTGCACAAGGCTTAAAAGAGGGATATATAAAGGAAGAAGTGGGAGTCTTGCTAATGTTTCGATTTTGGGTTTGTCTCCAAATCTGGAGGGCTCATGCCTTAACGCTGTTGTCTCTGAACATGTATAGATTTAACCAGAATCAAACATACTTACTTATATATTCTATCCCTATCTCTAAAATCATTTGCTTGGAGATGGGTGGCACACATGAGCTTGCTGTGAGCCTGCAGGGGAGTCATTAGGTAGTTTTCTAATGATTTGACAAAGGCAGGGCAGCAGAAACATGTCTTGGAACTACAGAGTTTTTCAGTCTCCTCAACTTCTGATACTTCTGACCTTTGCTACACTTGAATAACCAGTGATAGCATCGTCTTTTTTTTTCTTTCCTTTTTTGTGTGAAGACCTGCTCTTCTTTTCATGAAATCCTGGCCATCTTCACCCTTCCCTCAATTAACTGTAATATGTTTCCGGATTACATTTTTATTTTGAGTTGGGATCTCACTCTGTCGCCCAGTCTGGAGTGTAGTGACATGATCATGGTTCACCACAGCCTCGACCTCCTGGGAGCAGGCAATCCTCTCACCTCAGCCTCCTAAGTAGCTGGGACTACAGGCATGTGCTACCACACCTGGCTAATTTTTTCATTTTATTTTTTGTGGAGACGAAGTTTCACTATGTTGCCCAGGCTGGTCTCGAACTGCTGGGCGCTAGCAATCCTTTTGCCTCGGCTTCCCTAAGTGTTGAGGTTACAGGCATGAGTCACTGCGCCTGGCCTACTTCCAGTAGTAATATATTACACTTGCTTATTCACAGTGTTTCTCACCCTGAACTCACCCAGTGATTCTCTGAACTGTATCCCCAGGATCTAAAATCTAGACTGGGTCCCAAGAATTAAACTCTGTGTTACAGAGTAAAGGCCAATTGGGAGGTGGCTCTTGGTGACGTCACCAAGGAGGAGGAGCTTTTCCAGCGTCGTCAGGAAGCGTGGAACGAGTTTGTGGAGAGGACGCCATTGGGGGTTCGGTTGAGGTGAGTGGTTTTCGTGGGCAAGCTAGAGGAGGCTTCAGGCATAGGTTAGTTGGATGATTTTCTTTTCTTGCTTTTCTTTTTTTTTTTGAGTCAGAGTCTTACTCTGTCGCCCAGGCTGGAGTGCAGTGGCACGCTCACGGCCACCACCACAACCTCGACCTGCTGGGCTCCGGCGATCCTTCCACCTCAGCCTTCGGAGTAGCCGGAACTAAAGGCGCGCGCTACCACGCCCGGCTGATTTTTTGATTTATGGTAGAGATGAGGTCTCGCCTGCCCAGGCGGGTCTCGAACCCGCGGGCTCAGGCAATCCACTCACCTCAGCCTCCCAAAGGCGCGGGATTACAGGCTGAGCCACCGCACCTGACTGGCTCAGTTGGGTGATTTTCTAAATAGCAAGAAGATATGGCCATTAGGCTAACACTTGATTTCAAGTGGTCCTGAGGCAATGACTGTGCTACGGAACTGCTTGTGGCTCTCAATGTGAAGGAAGAGGGGCAAAGGCAGTATTTTTTGACGAGGAAGGAGGAGTATGGGAAGTGGTGCTGGGTTATTGAAAGCAGAAGATAGTAGTTATTATAGTTTAGATGTGAAGGACCTAAAATACATTGACTTGGGACTTTTGGTGACCGTTAGGGAGGCTGAAGGCGCGAGCTGTCTCTGAGGGGGGGGGGAAGGATGGTGAATGATTGGGAGCTTTGAATGTATGGTTGGTGGAGGAGGTGGATTTTGAACCAATTAGGAGGAAGCAGTCGTACCAGCCAGCCAATCACAGGGTATCTCTCAGCTCTGCTTGCTGCGTTGTTGTCAGGAGGATTTATTGTAAGAAAAGGCTTCTTTAATGTAGCATGACAACCTGGCCCTGCCCCCTCATAAGCCCTTTTACTGGTTTTTAAGTTTCTTTAGCCTTCTTTTCCTTCCGTTGAATAACAAGTAATAGGAAACATTTCAATGGAAAGAAATTTGTTGAGAAACTGGAGGATAAAGGACAGAGTATTAAAATATTTTCTTATTTCATAGGTTTGAGCCAGAGATTTTAAAATGGACGATGTGGATTTTCATTTCATAGACTTTAAAGGTACATAGCTTTCCATGATAGTAAAAATAATTGTTTGCTGTCTTATTTAAGATCTTCTAAATGTATTTTATTTATGAATTTTGTCTCTTTGGAGTGTCCATAGCTCCAGGTTTTTCCTTTATATACCAGAAACAATGTCGATGTTTTAGAATCTGAGAGCCTTTTATGAGCTAGCGTAGGGAAACAATTCACAATTCATAAATTGTTTTTTTCAGAACTTTTATGGCACATAAAATAAAACTGGTTTAATCTGAAATAGAAATCTACTGCCATAAAAATAAATTTAAAAAATTATTGCAAGATCCAGAAGTGCCTTTTCATAATAATCAGAGAAACATAAATTATATCTTGTGTACCTTTAGGTTAAAGTACATTTTATTGTGTCTTAATTATTTTGAAAATTGGTAAACCATGTATAGTATTTATGGGAACTCTTAATAAACAAAGCAATTTGGCTAGAATGCCAGATTCCTCAACTGTACCAGATATGGGAGAGTTTATGGTACTTTCTTCGTTTCTAGTGAAATGATTAGACCTGCAGTACTTATTCACATTCATATAATAATGCAATATGTTGTAACGAAGGGGGCTAGAAATCTATGATTAAAAAGTTTAGGTCAATATTTGGTTACTACCTGTCATTTAAAAATAACAATAATCATAGCCAGGCTCGGTGGCTCAGCCTGTAATCCCGTGCCTTGGGAGGCTGAGGTGAGTGGATTGCCTGAGCCCGCGGGTTCGAGACCTGCATGGGCAACTTGGCGAGACCTCATCTCTACAATAAATCAAAAATCAGCCGGGTGTGGTATCGCGCGCCTGTAGTTCCAGCTACTGGGAAGGCTGAGGCGGAAGGATCACCAGAGCCCAGCAAGTCGAGGCTGCAGTGACCGGAGCGACCACTGCACTCCAGTGTGGGCGACAGAGTGAGACTCCAACTCAAAAAATAAAATAAAATAAAATAACAATAATCAACCCACTACTACCTATCTTAAGTTTTAATTTAGAATATAATATCTTAAAGTTATAAGCATGGAATAGGAATTAAGACTTTTAAGTATATAGTATTTGAGACCTTGTATTTGCATAAGCATTTGAATAACACAGAGCAGTATAGAGAACAATATAATGAACACCTGGGTACCCACCACTGAATTTTGTCAAATCTTAACAGTTTGCCATATGTTTCAGATATTTCAATTTCAAAGAATTAAAAGATCACATGTCATTTTTAAACTTTACATAAATTGTATTATTTTATATGATTTTTAAACTGCAACTTGTCTTCTTTTTTTTGGCTAAGCCTTGTGTTTTGGATATTTACCCATATAAATATTTTAATTCTAGTTCACTTATTTCCACTGCTGATTAGTAGTATTACATTGAATATAAATGTACCACAATTTATTTATTCAATCTCCTTTGTCAGACATACAAGTTGTTTTAAATATTTGCTATTGCCAACAGCAGTGCCTCAATGAACATTGGGTTTCGGTGAATTTAGCAGGAACTTTCAAACATTTTTGACCACTACCCATGGCAAGAAAATATTTTTATATATATCACATTCCAGTACATAATACAGTCAAAAATATAACGAAATAATTTTTTTACTCTTATTATGTGTAGTGTACTATGATATTTTCTATTCTATTCTTTTTTATTTAAAAAAAATCTTGGGAGGCCAGACTCAGTGGCTCAACCTGTAATATCAGCACTTTGGGAGGCCGAGGTGAGTGAATTGCCTGAGCCCTTGGGTTCGAGACCAGCCCCGGCAACTTGGCAAGACCACTTCTCTACAATAAATCAAAAAATTAGCTGGGATGGTATCACGCTCCTGTAGTTCTGGCTACTTGAAGACTGAGGCAGAAGGATCGCTGGAGCCCAGCAGGTTGATGCTGGGGTGGCTGTGAATGTGCCACTGCACTCCAGCCTGGACGATGGAGTGAGACTCCAACTCAAAAAAAAAAAAAAAAAATCCTGGGAGGAAAAATGCTGGGTATTCAGCCATAGGTCTGACTGAAAAAAAAAATGCTGGGTATGACTCACTAAATTGATTTATTTCTTGAGTTTCTGGCAGGTGAGGCTCTAGGGCAGTGCTGTCTAATTGAAATATATTGGCTGGGCATGGTGGCTCATGCCTGTAATCCCAGCACTTTGGGAGCCCGAGATGAGAGGATTGCCTGAGCCCACGGGTTCGAGACCAGCCTGGGCAACTTGGTGAGCTCTCATCTCTACAATAAATCAAGAAAAATTAACCAGGCATGGTGGCACATGCCTGTAGTTCCAGCTACTTGGAAGGCTGAGGCGTAAGGATCACCTGAGCCCAGCAGGTCAAGGCTGCAGTGGCTGTGAGCGTGCCACTGCCCTCCAGCCTGGGCAAGAGTGAGACTCC
Organism: Carlito syrichta; assembly: GCF_000164805.1. NCBI lineage: Eukaryota > Metazoa > Chordata > Mammalia > Primates > Tarsiidae > Carlito > Carlito syrichta. The sequence goes on from NW_007217374.1 coordinate 45,544, forward strand.
AACTCGAAAAAAAAAAAAAAGAAATATATTGCAAACAGAATACATAATTTTTTATTTTCTAGTAACCACATTAAAAAGTTCAAACAGATGAAATTAATTTTAATGACACAAACTCTTTATCTCAGTATTTCCAGATTCAACATGTAACTGATATGAGAATCATTAATGAGATATTTTACATTCTGTTTTTTGGTACAGAGTCTTTGAAATCTGGTGCATATTTTATATGTAAATCACATTTCATTTTGAACCAGCCACATTTCAAGTGCTCAATAGTCACATTCGGCTAGTGGCTACTATATTGGACAATGCAGTTCTAGGTTTTACTTTTAGGAGTGAAACTGCTAGATCAAAAGCTATGAGCATCTTTGACTTTATAGATATTGCCAAATTGCTGTCCAAAGTAGTTTTAGCACTTTATACTCTTTTCCCTATTTCATTGCTATCTTTGATATTGTCAGATTTTTAAAATGTTGCAAGTCTGAAGTGTGTTGTTGGTTTTTTACTTATCATTTTGTTTTGGAATAATTTTAGATTATTCCAAAGAATAATCTAAGGAACTTTTAATCTAAAAAACTTTTTAGAGAAAAGTTGCAACATGTAAAGTAATAACCTCATATCTGAGGAGGCTTACACGTAGTGTTTTTTTTTCCTTTATAAAGATGTGGGGTGCAATTCAGGGTTAGGTATACAAACATTGATTATGGATGTACCCTTGTTGATGAGGTATGCCTCTCCCTCCCCTAGCATGGAAGGCAGTGTGGCAATTTCTGAAAGAACTAGCAATTGACCTTCCATATGACCCAGCAATTCCCCAATTGGGAATATACCCGAGGAACTCAAATCATTCTACAAAAAAGATACCTGCACATGTATGTTTATTGCACCTCTATACACGTAGTGTTGACCTGTTCCAAAGAAATCAGCCAGAGGTCCAGCAGGAAAAGACATTGGTTTGTTAAAATTTATAGGAGGCATCAGTGGCAGCTGGTTAGCAAGCAGTTTTATAATTAAGCAAGTTAATTATTCAAGTTGCTGTACTGTGTTTACAATTACATTGGTTAAGAGTGACGCCTACACTGTTTTCAACATTGCTCATCACCTGCATCCCATGACTCATTACTGGGAATATGCATATCCTTTAGAGACCAGCTTTGGCCAGAGCCTGCTCCCCGAGGGAGGGAGCAAAAAGAAGCTAAGTATAGGGGGAAACAGTCTATGTCTGGACAATACCTCATACAAAGATAGTGCAGAGTTCCCATATACCTACCCCTCAGGCAGTTTCATCTTCTCTAATGTTATCATCTTACAAGGGTGTTGTTTTGATTTACATTTCCCTGGTAACTAGTGAAGTTGGGTGTAGTTTCATTGATTTATTAGCCATTTGAGTTTTCTTTTCTGTACACATAGCCTTATTAGTCAAGTTTTATAAAAACAGAGCACAAAAGCCCATGTAATGGCTCTAGTTCATTTACTTCTTAGGGAGAATTGACATAACACCAGTCTTTTTGTACCACCATTCTCAATCAATTTCAACATATAATCAGTATACAAAGTTACTGAGCTATTTTGCCTTCTTTTTTCATACTAAGTCTTCAAAATCTGTGTGCATTTTACAATTATAGCACATCTCAATTTGAACTAGCCACATTTCAAGTGCTCAATAGCCACATATCACTACCGTATTAGACAGTACAGATCTAGACTAAAATGTTTAGTCAATGAAAACTCACTCAAGATAATTGGCTTTCATTGAATCTTGAAGGATTTATTTATTTATTTATTTGGAAACCTCCCTGAACTTTTTCCATTCCTTTAAATACCGCAATGGGATCCTCAGTGTGTATGAAATGGCAGAGTTATTAGGACATGTCCCGAGAGAGCCACATAGTTTAGCATTTTGAGCATATCTACTATATAGCCTATGCAGAAATCTGACTGAGATATTAATTGGGGTCACCTGGTATGCACCTATTAGGTTTATAAAATAAGTTTATAAACTAGTTTATAAAATAGTTTTATAAACTAGTTTATAAAATAAGAAGTTGAGTGACCAACAAAATTGTCTTTCAAGTTTTAGCCCCTACATTTCTTTCTAATGGTGGCTCCTTAAACATCTTACTCTTCTCCAGCCATACATTAACTATGGTTGTTTAAATCCATTGTTCTTTTCCACACCTCTGTGCTTCTCCCTCTGGTATGTTCTTTTCTTCAATATCTGCCTGGATATCTCTAACTCATCCTTCAGACCCACTTCAAATAGCACCTCATTGGAGCCTATCCTGCTATTCCTATATTCCGTCTCTCAAATAAGCATTACTTAATCCTTCCCTTATATTCCTGTAGCATTTTGCACCACAGTACTTATTACATTATATTATAATTTTTTCATTTTAATTTCCTTTGATAGTGTAATCTTTTTGATGGTGTAGATTGCCTCACTCATCTTTATATTCCTAGCATGATGCCCCATATCTGCTTGATACCAGTATTCAATAAATGTTTGTTGAATTAAGTTTTACAAGTGTTAAACAACACCATGTAGACGCCAGCCAAAGCAGAAAGAGTACAGTTGCTTTGGATTCTAGTCAAGGCTGTGTTATTAATAGCTTTGATCTTGGGCAAGTTTGTTAACTTCTCTATCCTTTATTTTAATCAGTTGTAAAATTAGAGTGTGTTATTAGCATTTTAAGGTGACTTATAACTCTAAAGAATTGGTTTGATTAATGCATGTGTATCTACATATATCTTGTGTGGAAATGACTGCAAGCTTCTCAAGGGAGGAGACTACGTCTTGTTCATGTCATATCTTTGGTGCTTAGCAAGTACTTGGTTATCATTACATGTTTATTGAATGAATTAATTAATACAATAACTTGTCATTCATTTTGCTCACAAGGGTAGCAACAATATCATTAGGAATGACCGTATATACTTTTGATGATCATTTGGAAATGCACATGGGCTCAGATAAACCTCTCCTGTACTGTTCTATCACTATCAAAAATAATTTACAGGGTGCCTAATTGTTTATGACATTTTGCTTAGCTAGTGCATTCTATTAGGAATGAAAACGCTAAAGATATCTTGTGTGGAAATCTAGCCATCTTTCTTTTTGATTTTGTTAAGCTTTTGACTTTTTTTGCAAGCAAGTTTGATTTCATATGTAGTATTTGTAGTCTACTGTAGTATAGAGATAAGAAATCGCAAGGATAATTGAATCAATTTAGACATCTTTCTTCCTTCAAATACCCCTTTGGGAAGAGTTGCTAAAATGTACTCAGCCTAATTAATTTGCTTTAGCCTTCCAGTATGTTAAAGTCTACCTACTGCTAGCTAGGTGTGGTGGCTCATGCCTGTAATCCCAACATTTTAGGAGGCTGAGATAGGAGGGTCGCTTGAGCCTAGGTGATTGAGACCAGCCTGGGCAACAAAGCAAGATCCCATCTCTACAAATAAAATAGAAAAATTAACTGGGCGTGGTGGTGTGAACCTGAGGCCCCAGCAACTCAGGAGGCTGAAGCAGGAAGATAATTTGAGCTCAGGAGTTTGAGACTGCAGTGAGCCATGATTGTACCATTGCACTCCAATAGGGATGACAAAGAGTGAAATCTTGTGTAAAAAAAAAAAAAAAGTCTACCTACTGCATTCCCAGAATTTCTGTGTGTTGTTTCTGGTCTGATTTAGATATGAATCTATTGGGTATTTTATCTAAATCTTTCTTCCAGTGCCTTGTACATTGTTAGCACTCAGTAAACAGAAATACATTTATTAATTTAATTAAGGTTGTTCAGATAGATAAGAATAGCCCTTGGTAACTATGGTAACCAAAACAAACCACATCTTAGTTCAATAGAAGACTCTTAGTCAAGAACAGCAGGGCTCACCAACAAAAGGTAACAAAAGGTAAGGGGATGTAATGAGAATAAAAGAGTAATATAAAAGGATGCCTTGCAAAGTAGATGCTTAGGTATTAGATTGGTTTTGCAAGTTGAACTTGGTAATGGGCCTTGCATGAAAGATATAAAATATAAAATACTAAGATTCATCGTAACATTTACACAATGTACACTTGGTTGAGAGGACTGAGTTGTGCCTCTGTTAAGGCATTCCTGGCTGGCCGCAGTGGCTTGTGCCTGTAATCCTAGCATTTAGGGAAGCAGAGGTGAGAGGATTCCCTGAGTCCAGGGGTTCAAGGCCAGCCTAGGCAACTTGGTGAGACCTCATCTCTAAAAAAAAAAAAAAAATTAGCTGTAGGTGGTGGCACGTGCCTGTGGTTCCATCTACTTAGAAGGCTGAAATAGAAGGATCACCTGAACCCAGTAGGTTGAGGCTGCGGTGGCCATGAGTGTGCCACTGCATGCCAGCTTGAGCAACAGAGTGAGACTCTGACTCAAAAAAAAACCAAAACAAAACTTTCCTCCTACTGATGCAGTTTGTTTAGTGTCAGTATAATTCTATTCTTTGGTCTTTAAAGTTTAGTGCCCTGAATGTGACTAGATAGATTTCCTTACCGGAATCAAGTTGGTGATTCTTTTTGATTAGTATTGATATTGTCAGCTCTTGTCTCCCTGTCCTTACCACCCCTCAGCCAGTTGCCCTCGAAAACTTAACATAGATTTATCTCCTGATTGAGTCCCATCTGTAGGCTTACATTTGCTCCAGACCCTGAGCCAATTCAGTTCAGGGCCAGAGAGAAAAGCGGCACTGTGGAATAGGGAAGGGTTTCATTTGGATTAAGTCACACTGGTTATCAGATTTGAGATTTAACATGTTGGGGGCATATTCTAGGTACCTGTTTGGCTTTGGAGTTGTTTCATTTATTTAATTTTGATTGTGGTAAGAACATTTATTATGAGATTTGTTCTTTTGACACATTTTTAAGTGTATAATACATTATTATTGACTATAAGTACAGTGATGTACAGTAGATCTCTAGAGTGCATTCATCTTGCTTGACTGAAACTTTGTGCCCATTGTTTAGTAACTCTGTTTCCCCTGCCCCCCAGCCTCTGGGAATCACCACTCCACTCTTTGGTTTCATAAATTTGACTATTTTAGATATTTCATATGAGTTGGAGTCATGTGGTATTTGTCTTTTTGTGACTTGCTTATTTTACTTAGCATAATGTCCTCAAGTTCATCCATTTTGTTACATACTACAGAATTTTATTTTTTTAAAGGCTGAATAGTATTCCATTGTATGTATATACAACATTTTCTTTATCCATTCATCTGCTGATGGACATTTGGATTGTTTCCAGATCATGCCTATTGTGAATAGTGCTGCAGTAAATATGGGGAGTGCTAATATCTATTCAACATCCTGATTTCAATTCTTGTGGATAAATATCCAGAAGTGAGAATGCTGGATCATATGGTAATTGTATTTTTAATTTTGTGAGGAATCTTCATACTGTTTTCTATAGCAGCTGCACCATTTTTGCATTCCTACCAACAATGTGCAAGGGTTCCAGTTTCTTCACATTCTCACTAACACTTCTTATTTTCTACATTTTTGATAGTGGCCATCCTAATGGATGTGAGATGATATGTCATTGAAGTTTGATTTGCATTTCCCTGATGAATAGTGATGTTGAGAATATTTTCATATAACTGTTGGCCATTTGTATGTCTTCTTGGATACATTTTTGGTACTTTAAAAATATTTTCTACCTTTTTGTTGAAATTTCCACTTTGTTCATGCATTGTTCTCTTGACTTCAGGGAGCATCTGTATAAGAGTTATTTTAGTTCTCTGTCAAGTAGATTATGTAATTCTATTTCATTAAGGTTGGTTTCTAGAGCTGTATCTTGTTCCTTTATTTGGAACATCTTGGCCTGGTTCTTCATTTTCCTTGACTCACTGTAATGGTGTCTGTTCATTAGACAAATAAGGCATCTCTTTGTCTTCATAGGTTCGTCTTGTACCAGAGAAGACCCCACCAGTCATCCCTGTCACAGATTCTGGGGGCCTCAACCAACTCTTTCCCTCCCTAGGAAAAAGGAGGAAGCTATGGTTTTGGTCTGCTTGCTTTGTGCTGAGTCAGAGGAAGAAGCCATGGCACCTACCAACTCAAGCCACTGTCTTTTTTTCTCCCCTGAGCAGCTAGACTGTGCCAGACCCATAGGAGCTTCAAGACTGGAGCGATAGATCTTAGTTCTTTTGACAGTCCTGGAGAAGTTGGGGCACTGGAGGCACAAATTAACTCTTTCTCTCCCTAGGGAGAAGCTGAGAGCTGGGATTTTTCATCTGTGGAACTGTATAATTTCTGCTTATCGTGATTTTCATGGCGTTAGCCTGGCTTGTGCCCTTCCTTAATTACCCTCTAGGATCAGGACACTGCTCAAAACTATAGTACACTGCTGTGAATAGAATTCTTGGAACTACGGTACATGCAGTTCCATCTGACTTCTGCATTATGACTTGCTGCTTGGATTCTCTTGTACCATATCTAGTTTGTCATTTGGGACTTTCCGGAACATTGTGTAGGAAAAATGATTATCTTCATGACCATGGGTAGAAGCTGTGATTTGCAATGTGATTTTCATCTACGACTAAATAAACCTGTTTGCCTGAGTTTGTTTGCCATGGCCTTTTGAAACTGTTTGAATATTTTGACTGCCCTCCTTCAGACCATTCAAACCATCTTCTGCAGGTAGAATAGTTTTTCTTAGTCCACAATCAGATCCCTAGTGTAACACTCTGAATGGTCTTGGCTCATTTCTTCTCTCTGCTGTTTTTTAGTTGTCTCAGAGTCCTGGCTTGTCACTTGTTCTAGGCCTTTGCCGATATAACTAGTATAGTGGAAAGTACAAGATTTCAAATCAGAAAGCCTGAATTCAAGTCCTAGCTTGCTACTTTCTATTTGTATCAGCTTCAAGAAGTCACTTCATTTAGTTAAATCTTAGTTTCCACATCCTATAAAATAAAAATATCTCTCTTACAGAGTAGATTGAAAATTAAATGAGAATGCATATGAAAAAGTTTCGAGACTGGAAAGCAGTATGCAAATGTTAAATTTTATTGCTTTTTTTTGGTTCTTTTCTCACTAAAGAAGTTGCGTATAATTATTGTGACTTGGGGTAAAATCTTAAATTGATTCTGGCAAGCCTTTGAGCTGCTTCGGATTTTGAATGACTGATTGAGCTGATGGAGGTCACAGGAGAAGACTTGGCAGGACTGTTGATAGACTTTTCCATGTTGTAACAGAGGCTCTCTTCCTCAAGTACTGGGAAAATGTTTATTTTCTATTATACTGTACCTAGAATGCTCTCTACCTAATTAGCATTTATTGATACTGATTAGTACAGTTGCCTCAATAGAGTGAACCCCTAGTTTTAACTAGGATAAATTTCATTTAAATTCAATATATTGAAATTATGTTGTAAATCAGTTTATTTCAGTATCCAGGAAGATGATTTAATAATTTTTTCAAGATGTACAATCATGCTTGATATAACCTTAATACAGTATGCTACCTTCTCATCTCAGGAGTAGATTGCATTTATAGAAATTCTTTTCTGAGCTTCTCCCAGAAGCAAATCTCTCCTTCACTGTGTAGCTCTCAACCATCCAGCTATGTGATCTCTACCGTTTACTCAGTTTTGCTGACTACATTTAATCCTAAAGAACTGCAGTGCTGTCATTGCCTCAGCTGGTGTCAGTCAAGTTGACATAGAAAATATGTTTTGAAAGGGACCAGAATTATTTTGACAAAAATGAGTTATGTAAAACATTAACCACTTAAGAGAACACAAACAAGTGAAAAATAATGTCTTCGTAGTCTCATATATTATTCAACTAGAAATTATAACTAATATTCTACAATAACATCTTAGGAATTTTTTAAATGAACCCAAATTAAAAATTCATATTGGATTTTATATTATGTTCAAACATATTTTTGAAAATCTGTTTTTAAACAATATTTGGATTTTTAGAAACATCAATTTAAAAACTTCCCTGATCCTGCTATCAATATTTTGAGCAATACTTACTTAATCTTGGAAGAATTATGATATTTAATATCAGTCTTTCCATTGAATAATTTATGGGAAAAAGGAAGACAGAGGTTTTTTTCTTTTTGTATGTATCTTTTCACCTGAAATATTTAAAAAATATATATGGTATAGTTTCTCTAATACCTGTGTTCATGCAGTGGGAACTGAAAATTCCATATGCCATAAAAATATTTTAGTGAGTATATTTGAACATAATTTGCTTTGTGAAGTCTTTATTTGAATCTATTTTCTGATTTTTAACTGAAATTTTTTGTAGCTGATCTATTGTTTATTATAGCAAGATAAAAATTCTGTTTATTTTAGCAGTTTAAAAATTCTTTGGAAGGTGCTAAAGATATGTAGCTTATGGACACTTCTGTTATGTGAGTCTGGAAAGACTTCACTTTTGATAGTATGAAGGACATCAATTGTGATTCTACATTATACTTGGATTTTTTCTTTGAGACAGGGTCTCTCACTATGTTGCCTAGGCTGGTCTTGAACTCCTGGGCTCAAGAGATTTTCTAATTTTAACCTCCCAGGTAGCTGGGACTACAGGCATGGGTCATAATGCCCAGGTAATGCTTGGGGTTTAGGGAATTCCATGGGCTCGTAAGATTCAGACTATTTAGAAAATGGTAACATCATTTGTACAGATTCAGTAACTGGTTAATATTACCACTAATTGGGTATGCCATTTTTTTTCTCACAAAGTAAGTTCAGGACTTTAAAACCAGCGTAAGTTAGCTATGTCTGTCTATTGCCTGAAAATATTAAAAAATATTTCAGTTTTACAGAGTGCATATCCTGATCTTCCTTCAGAATTTCTACTAGAAAATTTCAGTTTTCTAGTTTTGAAGACATTGTTAACTTCTATTTTGTACTTTTATGATTACCTGTAATAAGGCTGGGCATGGTGGCTCATGCCTTAATCCCAGCACTTTGGGAGGCCGTGGTGGGAGGATTGCTTAAGCCCAGGAGTTCTAGAACAGCTTAGGCAACATAGTAAGACTTGTCTCTACAAAAAAAAAAACAAAACAGCCAAGCATGGTGGCATGTGCCTGTAGTTCCCGTTACTCAGGAGGCTGAGGAGGAAGGATTGCCTGAGCCCAGGAGGTTGAGGCTGCAGAGAACATAAACAAGTGATCATGCCACTGCACTCCTATCTAGGTGACAAAGTGAGATACTGACTCAAAAAAAGATTATCTGTAATAACATCACTATTTGTGAAGTCAATGCATTTTACTTTCTGAGAATTAAGTTATGAACAGGTGATTCCCAGGGAACAAAAATTTTATTTGAAAATTGTACTCTATATTTAGCTTAAAGAAACTTTATCTCCAGTTTGATTTTACTTGAAAGATCGTTCCAAATTCCTTCATTCTACATTCATCTGACCAATGATCCAGGAACAGGATTCAAAATGACTTTCTACTTTTAGCCAATGGTGACAATTCACAGCACATTTACCATTCATTGTTATTTCAGAAATTGTTGAAAATCTGATCATAAGAGATAATTCACCTAGCATACCTGAGGCAATTGATAAACTCTTCATGGACATAACAAATATCAACAGGGAGTCTATGACTGAAATACAGGATGCTCAGGTTGGTATAAAAATAATGTTATGATGTTTTGATGATTTACCATTTTACCCAGAATATAAGTTAAAAAACAGTCTTCAAGTTTAACCATTGATAAACATATAGAACTCTATTTTTGGATTTTTCAAGCCTATCCTAGGGAAACTAAAGTTTTAGAAACCAATGGAAAATATGTGCTCATTTAGTATATATATATATATATATTTTTTTTTGAGTTGGAGTCTCACTCGGTCGCCCAGACTGGAGTGCAGTGGCTGCTCCCGGCCACCGCAACCTCGACCTGCTGGGCTCCGACTTGAGCCACCATGCCTGGCCTACCCCTATATTTTCTTGTATTTTATATTTTTAGTTCTTACATTTGACTCTATGATCTATTTTGAGTTTATTTTTGTGTATGGTATGAAAAAGGGATCAAACTTCATTCTTTTACGTGTGGATATTAAGTTGTGTTAGCATCATTTATTGAAAAGACTATTCTTTCCCTATTGGATTTGTCTTAGCTCCCTTGACAAAAATCAATTGACCAGCTGGGCACGGTTTCTCATGCCTGTAACCCCAGCACTTTGGGAGACAGAGACAAGAGGATTGCCTGAGCCCAGGGGTTCGAGACCAGCCTGGGCAACTCAGTGAGACCTTGTCTCTACAATTAATAAAAAAATTAGCCAGGCATGGTGGCACATGTCTGTAGTTTCAACTACTTGGAAGGCTGAGGCAGAAGGAGGTCAGGGCTGTGGTGGCCATGACTGTGCCACTGCACTCCGCCTTGGGTGACAGAGTAACACTGACTCAAAAAAAAAAATTAATTGACCATAAATGTGAGGGTTTATTTCTGGAATCCTATTCTATTGATCTATATGTCTGTCCTTATGCCAGTACCATGCTGTCTTGATTACTATCATTGTATAATAAGTTTTGAAATTAGAAAGTGTGAGTCCTCCAATTTTGTTCTTATTTTTCAAGATTGTTTGACTATTCTCTGTCCTTTGAATTTTTATATGAATTGTAGTATCAGCTTGTCAATTTGTGTAAAGAATCCAGCTGGAATTTTGATTAGGATTTCAATTTAGGGATCATTGCCATCTTAACAATAGTAAGTCTTCTGTTCATAAAATGGTATTTTTTTTCATTTATTAAGTCTTAATTTCTTTTGACAGTGATTTTAGTTTTGGGGTATAGACTTTGCACTTATTTTGATAAATTTATTCCTGAGTATTTTATTATTTTTGATATCATTGTAAATGTAATTGTTTTCTTAATTTAATTTTCAGATTATTAATTGCTGGTATGTAAAAATGCAATTGATTTTGTATCTTCAACCTTGCTGGATTCATTTATGAGTTCTAATGTCATTTTAGTGGATTCCTTAGTATGTCTCTTTTTAGATTATAACCTCTTCTTACTGTGCTTAGTTGTTAGTGAAAAACTGTTTTAAGATTCAGTGCCAAGAGTTTGGTCTTGTTTAACAAGAAGGTCTGCTTGGTTTTGGAAATGGCTTGAATTTGTTTTCTTTCTAGAAAGTCTAATTTTCATGTTATTTACTTCCGTTTGCTTTATATATTTACCATATTTATCATCACCCATATAATTAATACATATTTGTTGAATAAATATGCATGTGTTGACTATGAAATATTTATTATTGTAGTTCTTCTTATCCTTTCTAACAAAATATGGAAAAATAAAAAAATTATTTAAAATCGTGAAGTAGGTTAGGTGCAGTGGCTCACACCTATAATCCCAGCATTATGGGAGGCCAAGAGGAGAGAATTGCTTGAGCCCAGGAGTAAGAGACCAGCTTAGGCAACATGGTGAGACCTCATCTCTACAAAAAAATTTTTTTTAAAAATTAGTCCGGCATGGTGGAACACCCATAATCCCAGCTACCCAGGAAACTGAGGCAGAAGGATCATTTGAGCCCAGGAAGTCAAGGCTATGGTGAACTGTGATTGTGCCACTGTATTCCAGCCTGGGTGACACAGTGAGATATTGATTAAAAAAAAAAAAAAGATCACGAAGTAATGTAACTTTTCAGAAAGTTTTAAAATGGAGAAAAAAATCCAATATGATCACACCACTCCAATATAACAACTATCATTTTAATGCATTTTATTTAATAGCTTCAATATTTAAAATTTATACAGTTACAGTTAAACTATACATGTAATGTTTTTGTTATCATAAAAGGCAATTTCCTATCTTTTCCTGACATTTTATTATAAACATTTTCAAACAAAAAGTTGAAAGAATTTTATAGTGGACACCAATGAAACAACTACTTAGATTCTATAGTTGTAAACATTTTAGTATATTTGCTTTATCACATATCCATTTATTTATGAACCAATCTTATTTTTTGGATGCATTTCAAAATAAGTTAACAGCACATTTGCCTCCTAAATATTTCAGTGTGTGTATCATTAACGAGAATAAAATATTTTAGAGCTTTTTTTAAGGTAAAATTTGCATATGTACAATATCTTATGTATATGATTTTGTATCTTTTTTCACTAGACATGTAAAAACATTTTCTCATGTTAAAAACAGTTTTCATGACCACTATTTTATTTTCTTATTCCATAATTTATTAACAAATATGTGTCAGGAACTTACCTGTGCCTGGAAGTACCTAGTAATGCATGACCACTGTTGTACTTATTTATTTGTTTGTTTGTTTGTTTATTTATTTATTGAGTTTGAGTCTCCGTCGCCCAGGTGGAGTGCAGTGGCACACTCACTGCCACTCCAGCATCGACTTTCTGGGTTCCAGCGATCCTTCCATCTTAGCCTTCCAAGTAGCAGAACTACAGGTGTGCGCTACCACGCCCGGCTAATTTTTGATTTATTGTGGAGACTAGGTCTCGCCAAGTTGCCCGGGCTGGTCTCGAATCCAAGGGCTCAGGTAATCCACTCGCCTCGGCATCCCAAAATGCTGGGATTACAAGGCTGAGCCACCCAGCCTGGCCTATTAAAAAAAATTTTTTTTTAATTGTTTTGAGTTGAGGTCTCACTCTGTCACCCAGGTTGCAGTGCGGTGGCATGCTCATAGCCACCGCAGCCTCGACCTACTGGGCTCAGGCGATCCTTTTGCCTCAGCCTTCCAAGTAGCTGGAACTGCAGATGCACACCACCACGTCCGGATAGTTTTTTGTGTGTGATTTGTTGTAGAGACAAGGTCTCACCAAGTTGCTCAGGCTGGTCTCGAAACCCCAGGCTCCAGCAATCCTCTCACCTCAGCCTGCCAAAGTGCTGGGATTACAGGCAGAGCCACTGCACCCAACCATGACCACTGTTTTATTTATTTTTATTTTTTTTTGAGTTGGAATCTCACTCTGTCGCCTAGACTGGAGTGCAGTGGCACGCTCCTGGCCACTGTAGCCTCTACCTGCTGGGCTCCGGTGATTCTTCCGCCTCAGCATTCCAAGTAGCTGGAACTACAGGCGCGTGCTACCACGCCCGGCTATTTTTTTTGATTTATTGTAGAGATGAGGGCTCGCCAAGTTGCCCAGGTGGGTCTCGAACCCGCAGGCTCAGGCAATTCACTCACCTCGGCCTCCCAAAGCGTGGGATTACAGGCTGAGCCACCGAGCCCGGCCATGACCACTGTTTTAAATGACTGTATACTATTCCACCTGGGGGGTTTATAATGATTCATCTATTTCTTTATTAGCAGGTATTTTTATTGTTCCTCATTTTTCACTATTATAGTGATAAGAGGAACACTATTAAGTGCAAATATTATTCCCCTCCCTCACGTTTTGGGCTATTTCCTCAGGATAGAGTCTCAGAAGAGTAATTACTAGGGCAAAAGATATGTAATTTTTTGGTCTCTTTTTACATATTGCCAGATTGCTTTCTAAAATGCCAAAAAAGGTAGCTTCTTTAAGCTATTTTAGTCTGTATATTAATTTTCCCTTCTAATAATTAAACCCAGAGGAACAATAGAATTTGTTCCTTTGGGTAATTTAGTGTGAAATTTAACGCCATGTGTTTTTGTGAAACAAATCAAATAATACTTCATGTGAAAGTCATCATTGATCAACTGTGGCCTGAGGACACTTATGTGAGAGTGATGGAGATGGGCATAAAAATTAGCCCCAGAATTGTAAGTGAAATGACAACCGTGCTGCCTTATTCCATTTGCATTGCTATATAGGAAATTTATAAGGAAAAAAGGCTTATTTAGCTCATGGTTCTGCATACTGTACAAGAAGTATGGTGCTAGCTTTTGCTTCTCGTGAGGGACTCTGGAAGCTTCCAATTATGGCAAAAGGGGAAAGGGAGCAGGCATCACATGGTAAGAGAAGAGGAAAAAGAGGAAGAGGTGCCAGGCTCTTTTTAACAATCAAATCTCACAGTAACTAATAGAGTGAGAACTCACTCATTACCGTGAGGACAGCGCCAAGTCATTCATGTGGGATTTGTCCCTATGACCCAAACGCCTCCCTCCAGCTCCACCTCCAACATTAGGGACCAAATTTTTTGTTGTTGTTATTGAGTTAGTGGCTGTGAAAATAAAAGTTTGAGTCAAAAGCTGAGTAGTAAAGGATTCCATATGGGCCAGTTCCATTAAACAGCTATGTTTCATTTTATTATTATTGTTATTTATGTGAGAAAGATGGTATGATCTTGTTTTACTTTATTTTTTAAAAATTTTATTTTAAAGATGTGGTGTACAAGTCAGGATTAGGTACATAAGTGGTTTATGTGCAGGTGAAGTTTGAATCTCCTATTGGTCTTCACTTCCCCTGGTTTAGGACCGGTTTAGTGATGTTATGTGCCCCCCTTCCCCTGGCAGTGTCTTGCTATTGCTGATCCCTCTCTTGTAGCATTGTGATAAATGTTCAAGACCCACTCATGAGTGAGAACATGTGGTATTCAGCTCTTTGTTTCTTGAGATAGATCACTGAGTGTGGAAGATTCTGAATCCATCCAAGTTGCTGTGAAGTCCATAATTTGTAACCAAATTTTGACATGAGATTTTGAGGGGACAAATATCTAAACTATATCACATGCTAAATAAATCATCTGTTTAAATGGAAGCTCATCAGAAAAAATGTGGAATGTAGTTGAAACAAGTGGCATGGAAGAAAAGATTTAAAATGAAAATACAATTTTGTATTGCCATTGTGCATAAATTGGGTCTTTTGTTTATCCAGTTATTTTTATTATGAGATAATGGTATATAGTTTCTATCATACTCACCATAGCACCCTGGGAGATTTAGGCCAGGGCTATACCATATTGGTCTCAGGCAATAGTACCACCCAGGACCATTTATTTCCTTCAGAGATCTCTTGCATGAAACCAACTCCAATTGCACATGTTTTGTGTCTTGATTTTTTTTCCCTGAGACACTATGAGCTTGATTAAGTTTTGCATCCTGTTGACTAGGTTTCACCTGATAGAAAGATAAACCCCCAGAGAGGCAATTAAAAACTTTTTCCCTAGCCCTCAGAACAAAACATAATAAAACAACAAATCAGTAGTGCTACATAAGTTGTATATTACATGATCTATGATACCAAGGCATCCCATTGGGAAATAAGAATAAGAACTAAAACAAATAATAAATGGTACAGAGTGTATGATCAATTGATAAATTGGGTGAAACTTAATGAATATAGGAATTCAAAGAAGAAAGAGATCAATGTAGACTATAGTGGTGATTACTGAAAACTTCATTTATGCTGCTGGTAAGACTGAACTGGATTTGAGTTTCAGAAAGACAAAGGGAAGAGCTATATTAGGTGAAGACAGCAGTATGAATAAAGACACATACATAGGAACTAAGAAGATAAGTATTCTAACAGTGGGTAAACTTTTGGGAGGAGAGGTAGAATGGTATTAGATTATGGAGGGCCTGGAAATTACCCACAATACCCATGCAATTATGAAAATATTGTTGTAGGTAGACAGTGTTTCAGCTGGCTAAGGAAATGTTTCTCTTTGACCAGGTTGAAGAAATGGCAGTAAACCTGTGGAACTGGACATTTACCAAGAGGGTAGATTTGCTTATAAGTGAAGAGCAGAAAGCTAAATGTATGTATGCGTTTTATGACTCATATTATGAGGAGTGTTCTTATTATACATTAGATAGTGTTCCTGCAGTTTAAATAATGTTTTGACCAGTTCTTAGATAGAGACTTGTTAAAAGACAACCAAACAAAACAACCCAGAAGCACTGGTTTCTTAAACAAATAGCCTCAGTTTTATAATTTTTTTTCAGAGGTTAGCATCTTCTTCTTATTTTTTGAGTCAGAGTCTCACTTTGTTGCCCAGGCTGGAGTGTAATGGCACAACCATGGCTTACCACAGCCTCGACCTCCTAGGCTCAGGAGATCCTCCTGCCTCAGCCTCCCGAGTAGCTGGAACTACAGGTGCATGCCACCATGCTGCTAGTTTTTTATTTTTTTTAGAGATGTGGTCTATGTTGCCCAGGCTGGTCTTGAACTACTGGGCTTAGCTTTTTTTATTAATAATATATATATATATTTTTTTTTTTGAGTTGGAGTCTCACTCTGTCGCCCAGACTGGAGTGCAGTGGCTGCTTCCGGCCACCGCAGCCTCAACCTGCTGGGCTCTGGGGATCCTTCCGCCTCAGCCTTCCGAGTAGCCAGAATTACAGGCATGCGCTACCATGCCTGGCTGATTTTTTGATTTATTTTAGAGATAAGTGTTAAACCCAGAATTCAAATCCGAGAGAGACCACAAAGAGCCAGCTCCGATGCAAACACACGAGGGTCTTTATTCAGGCGCGAGTCTGGGCTCACATATGAAGCCAGCAGTGGCTTCAGGGACGAAAGCCCAGATTCAGTATGGCAAGCAGTTTTTATGCACAATTACAGAGGGAGGGGAAAGAACTTTAAACTTGTTTCTACATGATTGGATAATTTCTCCTAATGGGTATGGGGGCACTTGGGATTGGTAGGTTTTATTTTCTGGTCTGCACAGGCTCTAGCCACCTGTGATTAACGGGGAACTGCTAAATGGGCAGAGTGGAATGTCAGATAAGCTAGGTTTAGCAAGCAGGCAGGAGGTTAAACAACGCAGAACCTACGGGGTGGGGGTGGCTGGTGCCACCAGTCTACTGTTATCTAAGCAAAGGAATGTCCGGGAGGGGCTTATTGCTTAACATTTACACACTGCTAGCAGCAGTTGCAGAAGCAATCAGTTATTTTATGGGACAAACAAAAATTAAACTTAACAAAGTTCTAAGTACAAACACTGCAAACAAATACAGTGAACGTGGGGTAGGAATTCATATAGTAATAGTTCTCTTAGAGTTTTTTGAATCTCTTGGGTCTCTCAATGAGGTCTCGCTGCCCAGGCGGGTCTCGAACCCGCGGGTTCAGGCAATCCACTCACCTCCAGCCTCCCAAAGGCGCGAGATTACAGGCTGAGCCACCGAGCCCGGCTATTAATAATATTTAAAGGCATCACTGCAAGAAAAAGTCTGGAGGTGAACATTCAAGATGTTTTAAGGGTAGGAAGATGAGAACCTGAAGAAATGTTAAAGGACATAGATTATTTCCCATGGAGAAGAGATTATCAAAATCTTCAGGATTCTGAAGTACCATCAAATAAACGTTTCCTTTCTACATTAATAATAGAATGAAGAGTGTTGCCATGTGAGAGATTTAGATTTCAAACGTGTAAAGAATAATTTCCTCATGAGGTGTATTGATAAACATTGGATCAAGTTACTGAGAAAAACTATAGAAGTTATTTCTACTTGTGAGAGCAAACAACAAGAACAAGAACAACAAAGCAAAAACCCCAAACTAAATTCTTCTTGCTGGATACTTTGAATGTAGTCCACTGTCTGGCAAAATTCTAGTGCTTTAGCTAAGTGGGCAAGGTCTAGTGTACTGATAGTTATTCATTTTCAACAAGCATAGTGACAACAAATGTATTTATGGAAAGTATGTTGCCCAATTAGAAAGGATACATTAAGGCAACAAACCAAAGAATGAATCTTTGGGCTGCTTGACTTTGTGAGACAAATGACTTTTGACTGTATGCAACAAATATAACTTATTACTATTTATCTTTGTGAATGTAAACAAAAATTTATACTACTTCCATGGAGGTATAGGAAATTGTGCTTAGTATAATCAATGATATACTTACTTATGAGTCCTCTCCTCTATTAGGATGTTTAGAGAACAGTTCTGTCTTTTTAACTCTCAGATAAATGTAGATGTCATTGTTCCCAGGAGTCTTAAATACTATAGTTAATAGGAGGGAAGAGTCAGGAATTTATCTGTGGGAGAAACTTAGTAGTACACAGGTGAACTGTGTGATGTCAAAATGCATTAATTTTTAACTTCTACCATTCTGCATATCAAGAAATATTGCTCCGTTTTTCACTGCTCATCAAATATCAGGGATATGGTAAATGAAGTGGGTGCAGCAGCACTAGGATCTCTTCCAATGTACTTTCTCATTTCATGTAGCAGTTCTTAATCAGAAATTTGAGTGCTTGTTATAGGTATGGTTCCTTTTTGATACAGCGGAGAATAGAATGTGAGTGCAGGAGTCCTCCAATTTATTTTTATTGATTGATTGATTTTAGATTAGAAAATATAGTTTATTTAAAAGTAAATTAGGGCAACCCCCTCGGGTCCCTCCCACTGTGGGAACTATTCTGTCCTCTCAATAAATCCTGCTTTCAAAAAAAAAAAAAAAGTTAATTAGAGAGAGAAAGAGAAGGGAGAGAGAAGATTCACCTCCCCAAGGTGGGGGAGGGGGCCAAAACCAGGAAATATGGCAACAGCCATAGCTCAGAGAGCACATGACCACACCAGAGTTTAGCAAGGCAATGGTTGGAAGCCTCCAATTTAAAAGAATTTTGCTTCAAAAATATTTTGATTGGAAGATATTTTGTCTACTTAAAAGTAACCTCTATGTGGATTATGCTATGTGATGAAATAAGTCATCAAGATTTATAAGCTACATCTTTTTATTATTCGGAGAATTATGGAACTATGAACAGAAATAGGAAAGCCAGAAGTAGAGGAGTGACATGTAAATTCTAGTTTTACACCTGTTGCACTTGAGGCGACATATATAAGGTTGGAAATGTGAAATTAAAGTTTATGAGGTTAGGATTTGGCCTATAGATTTGGCACCTATTTACATGGAGGTAGTAGTTGAAGCCCACAAGAGTAGTTGAGTTCTCTGAGGGAGAAAATAAAGAACAGTGGTTCTTAAATATTGTTATTAGCCAGAGTCACCTGTTAAAAATACAGATGTCCAGGCCCTATCATTTGAGGACTAAACGCTGACCAAATTTCTTCTTTCTTTCCAAATTTCTAAGGAGTCTGAGAGTCAACTCCCTCTTAGAGATGTCCTTCCCTCTTGGGCCAAACCAATGTAAATGTCACATGTATTGATTTATGTTTTTTTGTAATGTCTGCCTTCCTAAGATCGATATAAACAAGCTGCAATTCAACCACTTCATGCACATGTTCTCAGGACCTCTTGAGACAGTGCCACAAACCTAGGTCACTTACATTTGGCTTAGAATAAAACTTCTTAAATATTTTACAATTTGGCATCTTTTGTCAACACATTGGCAGTTTTGACTCATTTAGGTTCAGGATGGAACCCGAGCATGTCTATAATATGAAAAAATTGCCAAGAATTCTCATGCACACCACATTTTAAGAACCAGTAGTACTGAGAGAAGAACACAGTAGTGAGATTTTAACCTTGAAGAGGAACAAATTCTAGAGGAGACTCACTACCTATTTATTGAGTGTGTACTACTACATACCATGGTTGTCATACCATGTTATGGCAGGCAGTAGGTGAAAAGGGCAAGGTAGGATACCAGAACAAAGATACCAGACATACATTATGCGTGAGGATCTGGAAAGGAGTGAGTTAAAGCTAAATAAACAATAAAAATAAAAACATATATAAATTTCAAAGGGTACAACACTGCATCTAAAGTCAATTAAAATATCAGCTTGTGGGCACTGGTAGGACAGAGTAAAGCAGAAGTTCAAGGGAATGTAACCAAGATATTTGTAATATAGAGAGAACAAGAACAAGCTGGTGAGAAGACAAGGATAGAGCGACAATGAAAACATCTTTATAAAGTAGCATTCTGTTTCAGCCTCAGCTGCCTTTGGCTTCAAGGCTCATTAGTGATAACTGCAAACAACTGGATTATGAATGTGAGGATCAGAGCAAAGTTCTAACCAAGATGTTTCCCACACAGGAACACTGTTCAGTGCTATACCAGGTTATTTCAGACCAAGGAAGTAATACTTTTCAAAAAGGTTATGGTCATTGTGAAATTTTGCTGTGAAGTCAGAAAACATGATGTTTGGGAGTGCAGTTTTAGTAAAGTGGTAAGGAT
Organism: Carlito syrichta; assembly: GCF_000164805.1. Classification (NCBI taxonomy): domain Eukaryota; kingdom Metazoa; phylum Chordata; class Mammalia; order Primates; family Tarsiidae; genus Carlito; species Carlito syrichta. The sequence goes on from NW_007217374.1 coordinate 65,523, forward strand.
GCAAAACAGATTGCAGGGGCTTAAGGAGTTGAGTGAATAGCAAGACAATAGAGTAATAGCCTATTCAATTCAAGAATGTGGCAATGAAGGGAAGAGGATAAACTGGGCTCCATGGCTCAGCCTGTAATCCAGCGCCTTTGGGAGGCTGAGGTGAGTGGATTGCCTGAGCCCGCGGGTTCGAGACCCGCCTGGGCAATTTGGTGAGACCTCATCTCTACAATAAATCAAAAATCAGCCGGGTGTGGTAGCGCGTGCCTGTAGTTCCAGCTACTTGGAAGGCTGAGGCGGAAGGATCGCTGGAGCCCAGCAGGTTGAGGCTGCGGTGACCGGGAGCGGCCACTGCACTACAGTCTGGGCGACAGAGTGAGACTTCAACTCAAAAAAAAAAAAAAAGAAAAAAAAGAAAGGAAGAGGATAAATGGAATGCAAGCTTGCAAGCACAGTGGGATTAACTGATTTTTTTTCAAGGTAAAGGAGATGGGTATGTTTGAAGGTCAAAGGGAAGGAATAAATTAAGAGGGAAGTAAAGATACCTTTAGAGAGGGGAGATCATTGAGAGAACAGAGTTCTTGAAAATGTTGAAGATTAGTAAGCTTTGGAATGAAGAAAGGGAACATTTAAAAAATATTTTAAAACTGGCAATTCAAGTCAATTTAAATATATGATTAGAAATCATCATACCAGCCGGGCTCGGTGGTTCAGCCTGTAATCCCAGCACTTTGGGAGGCTGAGGCGAGTGGATTGCCTGAGCCCGTGGGTTTGAGACCCACCTGGGCAACTTGGGAAGACCTCATCTCTGCAATAAATCAAAAATTAACTGGGTGTAGTAGCGTACACCTTTAGTTCTAGCTACTTGGAAGGCTGAGGTGAAAGGATCGCTGGAGCCCAGCAGGTCAACACTGGGGTGTCTGTGAGTATGCCACAGCATTCCATCCTGGACAACAGAGTGAGACTTCAACTCAAAAAAAAAAAAAAAGAGATTACAATTAGTCTAACTCCTATTTTCAGGGAAAATAAACTATATAAATGAAGATGTCTCTATTTTCCAAATTATACATCAAGAATTGTTATGTCATCTACAGAAAAGAATATATTTAGATTTTAGGAGAAAAATCTAAAACTGCTCTCATATCCAGAGGTTTTGTCAGATGTTAAATTGCTTTAGATTTCAATTTTATGAGAATTATTTTTCTGCCAGCATGGTACATAAAAGAGCATCATGTGAAATCAGATATTTTCAGTAAGCCTTTGGGATTTAAGACTTGATGAAATTTTAATTTGAGAATTAAATATCTCTCTGACTAAAGCATTAAGCAAATTATTCATCTGATAAATTTTAGGTCATTTACTTTTCAAAATTGATTTTTAAAAAGGTCCTTAAAATTCTTATTTTTAATAACAACAAAACTAGCTTCCCTTCAATCATCTCTTTTCATAGGCGTATATAAAAGGAAAATGAATATTTTGTGTTTATGATTGTTTACTGTTTTGCAGTATATCATGTTGCTTGTAAGTTGGTGTGTATGTGTGAAGGCTCAGTTGCTTCAGAAGAAACTATTCGAAGACAGATTTTGGTAAGTCATAATTGAAGAGAAAGTGAAGTTGCAGTGAGATAGTTGTTATTTCTGTGAAAATGGTTGAAGTTAGTGTAAAGCTGGAAGGGGGTTCAATCCTTTAGTGTGATCCATGTTCCTTTTTTAAAATTTTATTTTGTTTCATTTTATTTATTTTAAAGATGTGGGGTACAATTTGGGGTTAGGTATACAAATGGTCATTATGCAGGTACCCTTGTTGATGAGGTGCCCCCCCACCTGGCAGTTTCCCACTACCGCCAATCCCTTTCTTATAATATTATAATAATCGTTCAAGGTCCGCTTATCATGTTCCTTTTATGATATATTTACAACAGTTAAAGGTCTCAGCAATACTATAATTATTACAGTGAAATAAATATTGAATTTATAATTCTGGATTAATGAATTATTTTTGCTTTTATTTTTGCCTCTGATTTGATAGAGTAATAGTTTCTTCACCAAAGGAGTGGTATTCTTTAGTTTTTTCTTTTTTTTTTTTTTGAGTTGGAGTCTCACTCTGTCACCCAGACTGGAGTGCAGTGGCCGCTCCCAGCCACCACAGCCTCAACCTGCTGGGCTCCGGCGATCCTTCCTCCTCAACCTTCCAAGTAGCCAGAATTGCAGGCATGCGCTACCACGCCTGGCTGATTTTTGATTTATTGTAGAGATGAGGTCTCGCTGCCCAGGCAGGTCTCAAACCCGCGGGCTCAGGCAATCCACTCACCTCAGCCTCCCAAAGGTGCGGGATTACAGGCTGAGCCACCGAACCCGGCTGTTATTCTTTAGTGTTTTTTTTTTTTTTTTGAGTTGGAGTCTCACTCTGTCACCCAGACTGGAGTGCAGTGGCCGCTCCCGGCCACCGCAGCCTCGACCTGCTAGGCTCCGGCGATCCTTCTGCCTCAGCCTTCCAAGTAGCCGGAATTACAGGCATGCGCTACCACGCCCGGCTGATTTTTTTATTTTATTGTAGAAATGAGGTCTCGCTGCCTAGGCGGGTCTCGAACCCGCGGGCTCATGCAATCCACTCACCTCAGCCTCCCAAAGGCACGGGATTACAGGCTGAGCCACCGAGCCCGGCTTATTCTTTAGTTTTAAAAGAATTTTGCTAATGAAAATTTTAAAGTATTGGGCAACCCCCTTGGGTCCCCTCCCTCTGTGGGAGCTTTTCTGTCCTCTCAATAAATCCTGCAAAAAAAAAAAAAGAAAAAGAAAAATTTTAAGTTTTGAATAAATAAGGAAGAGTACAAGATTTGAAGTTTTAAGACATAGGTTTCACTTACCTAGGTCTGTGACTTACCAGCTATGTGACTTTGGAAGATTAGTTTTCTTGTTTGTAAAATGAAAATGGTAATATCTGTCTTAAAGTGTTATAGGGTTAAAATTAGTTTTTGTGAAAAGTACATTGTAAACTATAAAATACATGAGTAAATACATAGTGGTAGAATTTGTCAATGTAAATGCTGTGATAACAGTCTAATAAATATTATATCATATGTACTATAATGAAGCCGAATTGAATGCAGGGTTCACCTTGTGTGTCCCTTCTTTCAAAATTGTAGTTGTCCTTGTGCCTTTACACAGTTATATTTTGCTCAGTTTTTATTATTTTCAGTGGGAGGGACAGTTTAGTTTGAACTGAGCTATTCTATCATAAAATGAACTGATTTTAAACATTTCTTTTCCCCCAAATAATATATATTTGTGTTTATTTAAAATTAAATTGTTTCTAATTTTTTTATAGCTACATATCTTTTTTTTTTTTGGTTGGAGTCTCACTCTGTTGCCCAGGCTGGAGTGCAGTGGCACACTCATGGCCTTGAGCTTAGGCGATCCTTCCACCTCAGCCTTCCAAGTAGCTGGAACTACAGACGCATGCCACCACGCCTGGCTAATTTTTTTGATTTATTGTAGAGGCGAGGTCTCATCAAGTTGCCCAGGCTGGTCTCAAACCTATAGGCTTAGGCAATCCTCTCACCTCAGCCTCCCCAAGTGCTGGGATTACAGGCTTAGTCACCACACTTGGCCTATAGCTACATTTCAACTGGTACGTGTACCTTATTATATTCAACTAGCCCCTTCTGATGGACATTTGGGTGCTGCAGTGAATTACCTTGTGCATATATCTTTGCCAGTTTTTTTGTTTGTTTGTTTGTTTGGGTTGGAGTCTCACTCCGTCACCCAGACTGGAGTGCAGTGGCATCCTCTCGGCCACCGCAGACTTGAGCTGCTGGGCTCAGGGGATCCTTCTGCCTCAGCCTTCCAAGTAGCTGGAACTGCAGGCAAGTGCTACCACGCCCAGCTAATTTTTTTAAATTTATTGTAGAGATGTGGTCTTGCCAAGTTGCCCAGGTGGGTCACGAACCCGTGGGCTCAGGCAATCCACTCACTTCAGCCTCCCAAAACGTGGGATTACAGGCTGAGCCACTGAGCCCGGCCATGTTTGCCAATTTTAAGGCTACCATTTGTAACCATTTCTGTTTTTAACTCTTATGGTTCCCTCCATATATCTTAATTATGTGCTTGTATCACTGTGTCAGTTTGCTAAGGTTACTGTAATAAAATATCACAGGCTGGGTGGCTTAAACAATAGAAATTTATTTTCTCACAGTTCCTGAGGCTAGAAATTCAAGGCATAAGAAAGTTTGGTTTCTTCTGAGTATTCTTTGTTTGGCTTGCAGATGTCAAGCTTCTTACCATGTCCTCACATGGTCTTTACTCTGTGTGTGCTCATTCCTGGTGTCAGTTTGTGTGTCCAAATTTCATCTGGTTATAAGTGTATGTCAGATGGGATTAGGGCCCACTCTAATGACCTCATTTTAATTTAATCACCTCTTAAAAGATGCTGTCTCCAAATACAGTCACATTCTGAGGTCCTGGAATTTAGGGCTTCAACATAGAGTTCTGGGGGAGATAATTTGACCCATAAGAGTAATTCTTGATTTATCAACTTTATATATGATCTATTTATTTAATGTTATGATAGATGAGGATTATGTTACCTCCCCCTATCACCTCTCAATTTTTGTTAATTACATTGTGCTAGTTAATTTATCTGTGGAGCACACTCCAGAATCAGGTGCCGGAATTAGGCTCATTCCTGTCACAGGACCAGAGTGGCAGGAGAGTCGCTGAAGCTGTGGTCTCTCCTCCCAAGCAAGATCGGCAGCCAGGATTAGAGTTGAGATCTGGAATCAGTCTGTGTGCATCACTGTTGGGTGCCCCAGCCTGCCAATCTGAGTAGTTGAGGTAAAGTGTCCAGAAACACCAAGGAGCAGAAGAGACCTCGTATCTAGGCACTTGGAATAGCAGCTTGAGTGACAGTAGCCTTACAGGGGGACCCTTATACCTGCACTCCTGAACTTGCAGCCTGTGTGTCAGAAGAGTTACTATAGCTGTATTCTCTCCTGAACAGTTTTGCAACCTGGAATTGTTCAGCATGTTTTACTGCTAAATGCCCGAGCCCCCTTTCTGGGCTAGTTGGAGTAGCATGCCCCAGCAAATACTGAGGAACAGGTGGGACCCTATTCCTGTGCACCTGAATCACCAGCCTGAGTGGCAGGACTGTTGCTGAACCTATGTTTTTTCCTGGTTTTGTGACCTGGAATTGGACTACATGTGTCATTGTGGGGTCCCCTAGCTTGCTGCACTACTCAGTAAGGGAATTGTGCCCTTCCAGTGCCAAGGAGCAGACAGACCCCATTTCTACATGCCTGAATTAGGCTGCTAATTAGCCTAAGCCACCTCACCCTCACCCTTCCCGTGCAGTGATCCTTGCACAATGAGGCCCTTCTCCAGGCATTCAGAGCTCTTGCTTATGTGGACTAGCAGCCTAAGCCACCCCATCCCCCCTGTGCAGGGAATTGGTACTAAGTGGCATCCTCCACTCCCAGACACATCTCCAGGCTTTGGAGCACCTGCTCATCTGGATTGGCAGCCTGAGTTCCTCACTCAGCCTTGCTGTGTAGCAATCTTGCTATGAGGAGGGGACCATACTGCTCCATGCCCAGACATACCCCCAGGCATTTGGAACACCTGCCTGGATTGGAAGCTGAGCCGCCCTGCCCATACTGTATAGAGTTTGTGGTGAAGTGATGCTTCGTCTGCTCTAAACCTGGGCACAGTCATAAGCATTTAGCACAGCTGCCTGCCCAGATCAACTGCTTGAGCTACTCCTCCTTCTTCCTGCTATGACCTTTGTGACACCAGTGACTACTTTGTCTCTTGCTGGGGGATGTAATTTCAGACATCTAGAGTATCCAGCCACCTGGATCAGCGGCCTGACTCACCTCACTTTACACCCAAACATATCTCCAGACATTCAGTGCATCTGCATGCCTGATTAGCAGCCGGAGCTGTCCCCTACTCCCTGCGAAGACTTTCTCATAAAGTAGATTACTCTGCTCCTCACCAGGGCATATTTTTAGATAGTTGGTGCTCCCATTTACCTGGATTAGGGGCTTGAGCTGCCCCTCCCCCCCTGAGCAGAGACCTGGGTGCAATAGCACACTCTCTGCTCCACACCTGAACATGACTCCAGGCTTCCAGTGGGCTAGTTGAAGTAGTATGCTCCAGCAATACTGAGGACAGGAGAGACCACATTCTTGTGAACCTTGGCCCACCACCCCTTTCCTACATAGACAACCTAGTGCAACAGTACTCCCTCTGCCCCATACCTGGGCTTCACCCTGGACATTCGACAAGCATGTGACCATAGACCAGAAAACTGAATCACCCCTCCCTCTTCTGCAAACACTTTGTTGTGGCAATGATCTCTCTACCTCTTCCCCAGGCATTCCACCAAACCAGAGGCACATCTGCTCTCCTGAAATAGGAGCTTGAGATGCCCTTCCATACTCTGCAAATAATTTGTTACAGCGGCAGTTTATCTGCTCTTCATTGGGGAATATTCCCAGGTATCTAACACTCTTGCTCACCTGGAGTAGGAGCCTGGGCTGCTCCTCCCTCCAGCAGCAGGTTTCTTAGTGTAGTGGTGCTCTCTCTGCTCAATGCCCAGATATATCCACAGGTATCTGGAGCACCCACTCATCTATTTTAGGAGTTTAGGCTGCCTCCTCTTCCTCTAAAGAGAATTTGGAGTAGTGGAGGTTCCCCAGCCTAGGCACACCTCTGGGTGCTCAGTAGCTGCATACCTCAGAACTGGTGCTTGTGTCTGTGGTTGGTTGACCTGTATGTAGGCCTGCCTGGTCTGGCCCAGCCCATCTTGGTTCACCTGTGTCTGGGAGCTCAGACCACCATGCACTCCACAGATCAGCTCACTGCCTAAGACAACAGAGAGCTTCTCCCAGTAAACAAGGATCAAGTAAGTACCCATCCATGTTGGCAGTAGCCTGCTCTTACCCGTAGGTGCCATCTGCTGGCTTGGAGGTTGAATGACACAACACAATAGGAAATCTACTGGCACCAGTGCACACCACTAAGGAACAGGATTAGCTTTCTGAGATCCCCTGCTATCCCGGCTCCATAGGAGGCAGTGAGTCAGCTCACACTACAACCAACACTTGGGTAAGCCTACATGTGCTGGTTATCTATATCCAAGGTACTTATACAGACTAGTTGCCACTGAGAGAACCAGAACCAAAGCCAAAGGATGCTACACAATATACACTCTAGCCAACTCACTAAGGGGAGAAAAATCCTGTCCAAATACAAACACATTCAAAAGATATGAGATAGTTTATCCAGATGAAAAAGAACCAGATAAACAACTCTGAAAGTATGAAAAACAGAGTGTTATCCTTTCAAAGGGGAACACTAACTTGCCAACACCATGTTTTAGCTAAAATGAAACCCTTGAAATATCAGATAAAAGCCAGGCTCGGTGGCTAAGCCTGTAATCCCGTGCCTTGGGAGACTGAAGTGAGTGGATTGCCTGAGCCCGCGGGTTTGAGACCCACCTGGGCAACTTGGAAGACCTCATCTCTACAATAAATCAAAAATCAGCCGGGAATGGCAGCGTGTGCCTGTAGTTCCAGCTACTTGGAAGGCTGAGGCGGAAGGATTGCCGGAGCGCAGCAGGTCAAGGCTGCGATGGCCGGGAGCGGCCACTGCACTCCAGTCTGGGTGACAGAGTGAGACTCCAACTCAAAAAAAAAAAAAATAAAAAAAATAAATAAAATAAATAACAGATAAAGAATTCAAAATATTGACTTTATAAAGAAACTCAACAAGATCTAATAGAAAACTAAAAAGCAACACAGAAGTCAGTAGAACAATTGAGAATGTGAAAGGAGAGATTAACACCATTTAAAAAAAACTCCAAACAGAACTAAAAAACTAATTGAAGGAGATACAAAACACAATTAAAAGTTTTAATAGTTGGCTAGACCAATTAGAGGAATCTCAGAGCAAGTGGGGACCAAAGTGAGGCACAAACTTTACCTGTACAATGATTATTTATATATCTAACCCTGAATTGTACATATCTTTACAAAAAAAAGAATCTCAGAGCTGGAAGACAAGTCTTTCAAAACCCAGTCAGATAAAAATTAAGAAAAAATAATTTAAAAAATGAAAAAAGCCATTGAGAAATATGAGATTATGTAAAGTATCCAAATCTATGAATCATAGGCATTCCAGATGGAGAATAAGTTAAAGAGAAAACCATGGAAAACATATTTGAGGGAATAATTCAAGAAAACCTTCCTGGTCTTGAGAGAGATCTAGACATCCAGATACAAGAAGCTTTAAGAACTGCAAGATACAAGGAGAAACTCACCAAGGCATATATTTGTCAGACTATCCAAAGTCTGTGAAAGATAATAACCTAAGAGTAGTAAGAGAGAAGCACCAAATCACCTATAAAAGAAAGGATAGTAGAATAACAGCAAAAACCCTATAAGCCAGAAGAGATTGGGGGCCTATTTTTAATTTCCTTAAAGAAAAAAAAGTCAGTGAAGAATTCTGTAGCCTGCTAATTTTTAAACTAAGCTTCATAAATGAAGGAGAAATAAAGTCCTTCCCTGACAAACAGATACTAAGGGAATTTGTCATCACAATACCAGCTCTACAGGAGATGCCTGAAGGAGTACTAAACATGGAAATGAAATGACAATACTTTGTTGTCATAAAAGGTCACATAAGTACAAAGCTTACAGATCTTATAAAGCAACTACACATTTGAAACCCTGTAGCAGCTAACTAACAATACTATGGCAGGAACGAAACCCCACTGATCAATATTAATCCTGAATGTAAATGGCCTAAATGCCCACTTAAAAAATACAGAGTGCTAACTGGATTTTAAAAAACAAGCCAATCATCTGCTGTCTACAAAGACCCACATACTGGCCAAAGACAGTCACATACTCAAAGTAAGTGGGTAGAAAAAGATATATCATATGAATGGAAAAGAAAAAGAATCACGGATAGTTATCTTCATATCTGGTAAAATAGATGTTAAACCAACAGAAAAAAAAGAGAAAGAAGGGAATTAGATAATGAGAAAGGATGCAATTCAACAAGATTTTACTATCTTAAATATATATGCACCCAACACTGGAGCACCCAAATTCATGAAGCAAACACTACTTTACATTAGAAAATATATTGATAGCAATGCAATGGCAGTGGGGGACTTCAACACCTCATTGACATCACTAGACAGATAAAGAAAAAAATCTACAAGGAAACACTGGACTTAAATTGAGCTACAGACCAAATGAACCTAACAGACATCTGCAGAACATTCCATCTAACAATTATAGAATACACATTCTTCTTATCTGTGCATGAAGTGTTCTCCAAAATCAACCATATGCTTATCCATAAAGCAAGTCTCAAAAAATTCAAAAATATCAAAATTATACCAAACATATTCTCAGATCAAAGTGGAATAAAATTAGAAATTAACACTAGAAGGAACTCCTCCAACTACATGGAAACTGAACAACTTGTTCTTGAATGTCCTTTAGGTAAACAATGAAATTAAGGCAAATATTAAAAAATTCATCAAAACAATTGAAAATAGGGACACAACATACCAAAGCTCTGGGATATAACAAAAGCAGTCCTAAGAGGAAAGTTTATGGCATTAAATGCCTACATCAAAAAGATAGAAAGATATGAAATCAACAGCTTAACTCACACCTCAAGGGACTAGAAAAACAGCTTAACTTATACCTCAAGAACAATCTAAACCCAAACCTAGCAGAGTAAAAATAAATAACAAAGATCGGAGCAGAACTAAATGAGATTGAGACAAAAAAAATTACAAAGGATCAATGAATCAAAAAGTTGGTTCTTTGAGAGGATAAACAAAAAATTGACAGTCTACTTGCTAGACTAACCAAGAAAAAAAGAGAGAAGACTCAAATAAATACAATCAGAGATAATAGAAGTGAGATTACAACTAATAGCAAACAAGTACAAAAGATCATTAGACTCTACTATGAACACATCTATGGCAACAAACTGGAGAACACAAGAGGAAATGAGTAAGTTCCTGGAAGCATACAACCTCCCAACCTTCCTGGTAAAAGGAAGAAATAGGAACCCTGAATATACCAACAATGAACAATGAATTTGAATCGGTAATAAAAATAAAATCTTCCAACAAAAAAAGCCCAGGACTAGATGGAGTCACAACCAAATTTTATGTATAAAGAAGAGCTGGTACCAGTGTTACTGAAACTATTCCAAAAAAACGAGGAGGAAGGACTCCTCCCTACTTCCTTCTATAAAACCAGTATGACCCTGATAACCAGGATCAGGCAAGGACACAACAAAAAAAGAAAACTACAGGCCAAATCCCTGATGAACACAGATGCAAAAAATCCTCAAGAAAATACCAGGAAACCAAATTCCATAGCACATTAAAAAAAAATTCCTCACAACCAAGTGGGTTTTATTCCAGGGATGCAAGGGTAGTTCAATATCCACAAATTAATAAATGTGATTCACCACATAAACAGAATTTTTAAAAACCAAATGAGCATCTCGATAGATAAAGAAAGATTCAATAAAATCCAACATCCCTTCATGATAAAACTCTCAACAGTCTGGACATTGAGGAAATATATCTCAAAATAATAAGAACCATATTTGACAAACCCACAACCAACATCATACTTAATGAGGAAAAGTTGAAAATATCCCCCCTCAGAACTGGAACAAGACAAGGGTGTCTACTCTCACCACTCTTATTCAACATTGTAGTGGAAGTCCTAGCAAAAGCAATCAGGCAAGAGATAGAAATAAAAGGCATTCAGATTGGCAAGGAGGAAATCAAACTGTTTGCTGATAACATGATTGTATATTTAGAAAACACAAGGAGTCCTCCAAGAGACTCTTAGTCCTTATAAATGACTTCAATGAACGTTCAGGATACAAAGACAATGTACAAAAATTAGTAACATTGCTTTTTTTGTCCTTTGAACTTTTTATTGGCCTCCTGCTCCCCCAAAGGGTACCCTGTTCCTGCCACCTCAGTGCCTCAGAACTTTGGTGTCATTGGTCTCAGACACCACTTTGCTGTCCACTGTCCTGTGAGTGGTGGTCTTTTGGATGGTCTGAATGGAGCTGCTGTTGTCCAGGGCATTATTGATACTGAAGTCCTCTCCAGCAGGCAGTGGTAGGTGGTGATCTCAGCCTCCAGCTTGGCCTTGATGTTCAGCAGGGCCTCTGCCTGGATCAGTACCGATTCGGACTCCAGGTGCAGCAAGGCCCTGTTGATGAGCTGCTCCATCTACATGGGCTAGTGGGCCTTCACCTCCCTCAAGCTGTTCTCCAAGCTGGCCTTCAGGTTTCTTATCAAGTTCAGGTTGATCTCCAAGGACTGTACTGTACGTCTCAGCTCTGTGGATGTCATCTCTGCAACTCTGATCTCGGAGGACTGCATGGTGAACATTGTGGTGCTCTCCTCGATCTGCTGGGACCAGTACTTGTCCAGCTCCTCTCGGTTCTTATGAGCCAGCTTGTCATACTGGGCCCAGATGTCTGCTATGATCCTGCTGAGGTCCTGAGATTTGGGGGCATCTACCTCCATGGTCAACCCAGAACTGGCAATCTGGGCTTGTAGGCCTTTTACTTCTTCCTCATGGTTCTTCTTCATGAAGAGCAGCTCCTCCTTGAGGGCTTTTATCTCTGTCTGCAGCTTCAGCCACTGATATTGGTGTCATCAATGACTTTGTGGAGCCCATTGATGCTGCTCTGTCTCATACTTGACTTTAAAGTCATCAGCAGAAAGATGGGTGCTGTCAATCTGAAGAACGATGCAAGTATTGGACATAGAAGTTGCAAAGATCTGAACCCTTGGGTACTCTATGGTCTTGAGTTAATGCCCCCAGTCTCTGACCTGGGGTCCCTTCTTCCCCAGGTGGTCCCAGATTTTGCTCTCCAGCCTTAGAGTATCAGTTTCCAGGCTCCTCACCCTGTCCAAATAGGAGGTCAGGCAGTTGTTCAGCTCTTGCATGGTCTCCTTCTCGCTCTGGATGCCCCCAGACTCCCAGCCATCCTCATGGTCAGGCCACTGGACCCCCAGTCACCCTGGAAGCTGATCGAGCAGGACACAGAGATCTGGGAACCTGAGCCCCTGGCATATGAATAGATGCTGGCTGTGCTGCTGGTGTACTGGAGGCTGGGTAACTGGATGGAGCTTAGGGACTGGTAGATGGTAGAGAAGGTGATGGAGCAAGTGGTGAAGCTCACGTTCTCAGTACTCACACTCAGCTAAGTACTCACATTCTCAGTAGCATTTCTATACACCAACAACACTTAAGCCAAGAACCAAATCATGAGCACAATCTCATTTATAATTGTCACAATTAAGTATACCTAAGAATACATTTACCAAGGAAGTGAAAGATCACTGTAAGGAGAACTACAAAACGCTGATGAGAGAAATTGTAGATGACGCAAAGAAGTGGAAGAACATCTCATGCTTATGTATCAGAAGAATCAATGTTATTAAAATGACTATACTCCCCAAAACTATATACAGATTCAACACAATCCTTATCAAGATACCAACATCATTTTTCACAGAACTAGAAGAAACAATTCGAAAGTTTATGTGGAACCAAAGAAGAGCCCAAATAGCCAAAGAAACAATAAGTAAAAAGAAGAAATGTGGAGGCTTCACATTGCCTGATTTCAAATTATACTACAAGGCTGTAGTAACTAAAATAGCAAGGTACTGGTATAAGAATAGACTGATCAATGGAGCAGAACAGAGAACACAGAAATAAAGGCACATACCTACACTTAATTGATCAAAGCCAACAGGGATTAACAATGGGGAAAGGACACCCTATGCAATATATAGTGCTGGGAATACTGGCTAGCCACATGCAGAAGAATGAAACTAAATCTTTACCTCTCATCCTATACAAAAATTAACTCAAGATGGATTAAAGACGTACATGTAAGACCTGAAACTGTAAAAATACTAGAAGAAAACCTAAGAAAAACTTTTCTGGACATCAGCCAATGAAAAGAATTTATGACAAAGATACCCAAAAGGAAATACAACAAAACCCAAACTAGACAAGTGAGACTTAATTAAACTAAAAATCTTCTGCACAGCAAAAGAAATAACAGTGAACAGAAAACCTATGGAATGGAAGGAAATATTTGCAAGTTATGCCTCAGACAAAGGACTAGTATCCAGAATCTACAAGGAACTCAAACAACTCAACATGGAGAAAACAACTGTATCAATAAATGGGCAAAGGACATCAAAAGTGGTCAAAAGAAGACATACAAGTGGCCAACAAACATATGAAAAAATGCCCAACATCACTAATCATCAGAGAAATGCAAATTAAAACCACAATGAGATATCATCTTACACCAGTCAGAATGGCTATTATTAAAAAGTGAAAGAACAACAGATGTTGTCACGGATGCAGAGAAAAGGGAACACTCATACCCTGTAGGTGGGATTGTAAACTAGTTAGAACTCTATGGACAACAGTTTGGAGATTTCTCAAAGAACTAAAAATGGAACTACCATTTTACTCAGCAATCCTACTTCTACTAGGTATCTACTCATAGGAAAATAAATCATGATTTAAAAAAGATACCTGTACTCATATGTTCAATGCAGCACTATTCACAATACCAAAATCATGGAACTAAGCTATGTTCCCATCAACAATTGACTGGTTTTGGAAAATGTGGTATATATATACCATAGAATACTACACAACCATAAAAAAGAATGAAATTGTGTCCTTTCCTGCCACATGAATGGAGCTGGAAAACATTGGAAACAGAAAACCAAGCACCATTCGTTCTCACTTATATGTGGGATCTAAATGGCCACAAAGATGGAAATGATAGACACTGGGGTATGCTAATAAGGGGGAGGTAGGGAGCGGGATCAGGGTTCAGAAGTTTCCTATTGGGTACAATGTTCACTATCTGGGGAATGGGCCACCTGAATCCCAATCCCCATCAGTTTGCAATATGTCCATATAACAAACATGCATTTATATCCCTTGAATCAAAAATAAAGGAAAATATTGTACTCACTGTTCCTTACTCAAGAAGAGAGGGGAAAATACTGTTTTGGGGGAAGGCCAACTGTCTCATGCTCCTACTGTTCACACCCAGGACTGTTTCCACATTTTTCATTTTTTACATGTTGTAATGTGGGTTTCTGCCTTATGCCATTTGCAGGATACTTAACACTTATTGGATTAATTGAAATTTTATTATACATGGAATTAAAAACTAAAACCCATGTAATCTAATGCTTATCATAAAACTTTATGTATGTGAAACATTAATTTGTCAGCACTTTCTCTTCCTACCTAAATTATTCCAATGTTTTCTTTTAATATTTCTTCAGAAGGTATGTTTTCAAGTTTATTATTTTTTGTTATTATTGTTTTTCTTAAGACCATTTCTCTTAAATTATGGAGTTCAAAGCAGAACATGGAACTCTAATAAATGCTGATTGTTGCTTTTTGTTTATGGTGGGTTATGAGACTGAATATGGACAAAAGATTAAATATTTTCTCCAATACTTCTCAACCAGTTTGGGGGAAGTGTGCATTTTAAAAAATTATTTTATAATTTCTCTTTTCTAGATGAATTTGAAAACAGGAAAAGGGTGGTTGAATTTTGGAAATGCTCTGATGGCTGATGAATTTTTTCAAGCTGCCATGGCTGTAAGTTACCATTGATTTTTGGTGTAGGCAATTATTAGTAGTAACACCTATGGATATTCTCATCATTACGTTGTATTGTGGTTTTATTTTCCAGAGTCTGGAGCAATTATATGTTAAATTAATGCAGAGAAGATCCACTGAGTCCCATTTGGCTATGCAGAAGACTGCTGTTGAGAAGGACTACTTCAAAGTGCTTTCTTACCAAGCAGAATCAGTAGGTATCATAGGTACCAGGGCCTTATAGGGGAGTGCTTTACATATGTAAATACAAAAGTGATGAAATGTAATTTATTAGAAGAAAGTCAGGTGTTGCTAGCATTTTACATAATATTAATTTGACTTTTTAGTCTCTGTCTTATATCTTAAGGTTGCATTACTAATGGTGATTGAAATCCGGATTGGCTGAGGGTGAAGACTGATATATAGCTAAATATAATTTTCAACCACTGTGTGTAACATCTGTCATTTATTTATGGCAGCAGCCTCTACTTGGAACACCTGCCTCTGTGACTCTAAAATATTTGTCTGAAAAGAGCCTTCTCATTTGCAGTTGTTCTAAGTTGTTTGTTGATATTTTCTGAAAGTCTGCTGCAGTCATACAGTGTTTAAAGTTGTGCTTTATCTCTGTTTTTCTGTGGGTTCCTCCTTATGTAGTTAGGAGTGCATTTTCAGTTGATAGGATGTAGGCTGTGATGGGTTTGCATTGTGTAATTACATAATTTTGGAAATGAAAAATCCCCTTATTTTCAGTTTTAACATCATTATTGAGCTATGATCCATATGTCATAAAATTCACTCATTTACAGCATACAAGTAATTGGTTTTAGTATATTCACAAAATTGTGCAATGTTCACCACAATCTAAATTTAGATCATTTTTATCACCCCCAAAAGAACCCTCTACCAGCATTAGCAGTCACTTCTCATTCCTATCAACTGTAGCTCTAGTAACCACTATACTCTGTTTTCTGTCTCTATAGAGTTGTCTATTCTGAACATTTCATATAAACAGAATCATACAAAAATGGTCTTTTGTGATTAGCTTCTTTCACTTCGTATAATTTTTTTCATGGTTCATCAATGCTGTAGCATATTCCACTGTATGGCTATGCTGTGTTTTCTTTATTTATTCATCCATTAATGAACATTTGAATTGTTTCCATATTTTGGTTATTATGATTAATTCTACTGTGAACATTCATGTACAAATTTGTGTGTGTATATATATTTTATTTCTTTTTGGTATATACTTAGGATCTATATGTACATATGTTTAGTCTTTGGGTTTTTTTGTGTTTAAATTGAGGTCTCACTATGTCACCCAGGCTGGAGTACCATGGCATGATCATAACTAACCACAGCCTTGAGTTCCTGGGCTCATGCAATCCTCCTGCTTCAGCCTCCGAGTAGGGGACTACAGGCATGCACCACCACATCTGGCAAATGTTTTGATTTTTTTTTTTTGGAGAGATGAGGTCTCACTATGTTCCAATCTCTTGGGCTCAAGCAATCCTCCTGTCTTGGCCTCAGAAAGTACTGGGATTACAGATGTGAGCCATCGGCTAAGGTTTTACAAATCGTGAAACTCTTTTCCAGATTAGCCAGGCCATTCCATTTGTAGTCTTTTTTGTGTGTGTCCCATAGATAGTTTCTGAACCTTAGCCCCCCTCGTTTCTCCCTCTTTATTGGTGTCCCCATTGTCTATTATTTCCATCTTTGTGACCATTTAGCTCCTGCATATGAGTGAGAACATGTGGCATTTGGTTTGCTGTTTCTTAGTCAGTTCACTTAGGATGGTGATATCCAGTTTTATCCATGTTGCTGCAAAGGACATGATTTCATTCTTTTTTATGGTTGTGTAGAAATCCATGGTGTGTGTGTATGTGTGTGTGTGTGTGTGTGTGTGTGTGTGTGTGTGTGTGTGTGTGTGTGTGTGTATACACACACATACCACATTGTCATTATCCACTGATTGGTTGATGGGCATTAAGGTTGATTCTACATCTTTGCAATTGTCAATTGTGCTGTGATGAATTTGTAGGTGCAGGTGTCTTTTTAATATAACAACCTCTGTTTCTTAGGGTAGCGTACCTAGTAGCGAGATTGCTGGATCAAATGGTATATCTACTTTTAGTTCTTTGCGTAATCTCCATACCACTTTCCATAGAGGTTATACTAATTTACACTCCTACCAACAGTGTCCCTTTTCTCTGCATCTGCTCCAACATCTATTGTTTTTTGATTTTTTAATAATGGCCATTCTGACTGTTGTAAGGTGGTATCTCACTGTGGTTTTAATGTGCATTTCCCTGATGATTAATGATATTGAGCATTTTTTCATGTTTGTTGGCCATTTTTATATTTTCTTTTGAGAGATGTCTGTTCATGTCATTTGCCCACTTTTTAATAGGGTTATTTGCTTTTTTTCTTCCGGATGTGTTTGAGCTCCCTGTAGATTCTGGCTATGAGTCCTTTGTCTGATGTGAATACCTTCTCCCATTCTGTGGGTTATCTATTTGTTCAGTGGATTATTTCTTTTGCTGTATAGAAGATTTTTAGTTTAATTAAGTCCCACTTATTTATTTTTGTTTTAGTTACATTTGCTTTTGGGGTTTTAGCCATAAATTCTTTGCCTAGGCTGATGTCCATAAGAGTTTTTCCTAGGTGTTCTTCTAGGATTTTTATGGTTTCAGGTCTGATATTTAAGTTTTTAATCTATCTTGACTTAATTTTAGTATATGGGAAGAGATAAGGATCAAGTTTCATTTTTCTGCATGTAGCTGTTCAAATTTCCCAGCTCCATTTGTTGAATAGGGTGTCCTTTCCCCATTGTATGTTTTTGTCTGCTTTGTCAAAGATCAGTTGGTTGTAGGTATTTCGGTTTATTTCTGGATTCTCTATTCTGTTCTATTGGTCCATGAGTCTGCTCTTGTACTAGTACCATGCTGTTTTGGTTACTACAGGCTTGTAGTATAAGTTGAAGTCAGTAATGTGATACTTACAGCTTTGTTCCTTTTTGCTTAGAATTGTTTTGGCTATTCTGGCTCTTTTTTGGTTCCATATGAATTTTAGGATTTTTTTTCCTAATTCTGTGAAAAATGATGTTGGTAGTTTGATAGGAATTGCATTGAATCTGTAGATTACTTTGGGTAACATGACCATTTTAATAATGTTGATTATTCCAATCCATGAGCATGGAATGTTTCTCCATTTGTTTTTGTCTTCTGCAATCTCTTTCCTTTTTTTTTTTTTTTTTGAGTTGGAGCCTCACTCTGTCACCCAAACTGGAGTGCAGTGGCTGCTCCTGGTCACCGCAGCCTCGACCTGCTGGGCTCTGGCGATCCTTCTGCCTCAGCCTTTCAAGTAACCAGAATTACAGGCATGCGCTACCATGCCCAGCTGATTTTTTGATTTATTGTAAAGATGAGGTCTCGCTGCCCAGGCGGGTCTCGAACCCGCGGGCTCAGGCAATCCACTCACCTCAGCTTCCCAAAGGTGCGAGATTACAGGCTGAGCCACTGAACCTGGTGCATTTTTTTTTTTTTTGTAGTTTTTTTGTAGAGATCTTTCACCTCCTTGGTAAAATATATTTCTAGGTATTTTAGCTTTGGGGCTTCTATTTTAAATGGAATTGAGTTCTTTTTATTTTTTTTTATTTTGGAGATGTGGGGTGCAATTCAGGGTTAGGTATACAAGAACTCATTATGCAGGTACCCTTGTTGATGAGGTGTGCACCCGCTCCCCTGGCTGTTTCCCACTACTGCCAATCCCGCCCCTCCTCCCCTGGCAGTTTCCAGAATTGAGTTCTTGATTTCATTCTCAGCTTGGTTGCTATTGGTGTGTATCAATGCTACTGATTTGTATATGTTGATTTTGTATCCTGAAACTTTACCAAATTCATTTATCTAGTCAAGGAGTCTTTTGGAGTAGTCTTTAGGGTTCTCTAGGTATAAGATCATATTGTTGGCATACAGAGATAGTTTGATTTATTCTTTTCCAATTTGGATGCCCTTTATTTACTTTTCTTTTTAAATGCTGAGAGAGAATTCTTCACCACTAGACCAGCTCTACAAGAAATACTCAAAGGCATTCTAAATACTGAAACAAAAGGTCTAAATACACCAGTAGAAAATGCGGGAAATCATAAAATTCACAGGCCTTATAGAACACCAACACAATAGAGAAAATAAGTAAATAAAGCAACTAGATAACCAGTATGGTGAACAGAATAATGCCTTACATGTCATTATTAACTCTGAATGTAAGTGGTCTCAATCCCCGCTAAAAATATACAGACTGGCACAATGGATTAAAAAACACAACCCGAATATTTGCTGCCTTCAAGAGACCCACCTAACTCACAAAGACTCCTATAGACTCAAGGTAAGGGGGTGGGGAAAAATATTCCATGCAAATGGAAACCAAAAATGAGAAGGAGTAGCCATTCTCATATCAGATAAAACAGACTTTAAATTAACAACAGTAAAAAAAGATCAAGATGGCTATTATATAATGATAAAGGACTCAATTTAACGAGAAAACATAACATTTTAAATATTTATGTGCCTAACATCAGAGCCTCCAGCTTTATAAAACAGTTTCTACTAGATCTAAAAAAATAGATAGGCAGCAATACAATAATAGCGGGAGTCATCAATGCGTCACTGACAGCAATAAACAGATCATGAAGGCAGAAAGTCAACAAAGAAACATTGGAGATAAATAGGACTCTAGAGAAAATGGAACCAACAGGCATCTACAGAACATTACACCCCCAAACTACAGAATATACATGGTTTTTCTTCAGCACATGGAACATTCTCCAAGACAGTCCATATGATAGACCACAAATCAAGTCTCAATAAATTCAAAAATATTAAAATTATATCAAGCACCTTCCCAGACCACAGTGGAATAAAATTAGACATTACCTCCAAGAAGAACTCATGAAACCAAACACAAACATGGATGTTAAACAATTTACTCCTGAATGATTCTTGGGTCAACAATGAAATCAAGATGAAAATTTAAAAATTCCTTAAAATGAATGCCAATAATGAAGCAATTTATCAAAACAGTAAACCAAACACCGCATGTTCTCACTCATATGTGGGAGCTAAATGGTCACAAAGATGGAAATAACAGTCACTGGGGATACCAATAAGGAGGTAGGGAGTAGGAGGGTTAGGGTTCAGAAGCTACCTTCAGGGCACAATATTCACTATCTGGGTAATGGGCCTCCTGAGACCCCATCTTCACCACTACACAATATGTCCATGTAGTGAACACATGTGTACCCCTGAATCTAAAATAATAATAACTAAAAAAATGAAAATTCTTGGATGTTACCCTAAACCCAATGAATCAGAAATTCTAAGGGTAGAACCCAATAATCTACATTTTAACAAACCTTCCAAATTGTTTTGTTGCATGCTAAAATTTGAGAACAAGTATTATAGTATTATATTATGTCAGAATATTTGACAATGAAAAGATGAAGAAAAGTTGAATTGTAGCTCCTGAGAGTAGCATGGCTAAGGGAAGGTTATTTTCAATTAGAGTGTATATGAATTTATTATAGATAGAATATAAAAATCTAGGGAGAAGAAAACTGGAGGAGTTAGATAAGGAGGAGGAGGGTTAATTTATTGGTATAGATCAGAAGGAGATGGAAATGAATCTGATTAATCTGTATATGTAAAAAGATAAACATTTCTTTTGTGCCTACTATATGAGCCGATGCTTTGTGTGCTATATATAAAACAATAACATTAACATGTACTACCTTTCTTAGGGGAGCTTAAAATAACTTTTAGGGGAGATACATATGTGCAAAGTTGCATTACAACAGGGTAGTTGCTTTAAAAGAAATACGAAGTTCTGCAGTAAAACATACAATGTGTAGTCAATGATTCTGTGAAGATTGTGGATTTTTCTGGGAAGGAAAGGGACATAAAATAGGTATTTTAAATTGTAGAAGAGAATAAGATGTTAAATAAGGGAGCACCTGAGTTTTTTCTTAAGGTGGGAGGTGTAATAGGAGGATATGGCATGTTAGGGAGGACTTGAAGAATATGACCAAACATTTGATCATCTGTGTGGGAAATGTACTAAGGAAATTAACAAAGAAGGAAACAAATTTTTACTGAGCATCTGCTATATGCTTGACTTACTGGAAGTACTTCCCGTACTGGAGGCTGCAACATTCTTGATTGCTGAGCTGCAGTTAGGGTGTAGTTGAAGTTAGCATAAATTTATAGTGGTTCCATTCAGCATAGTTTATTGTCTTTGGATTGATAGTGTTGTCATCATCACTTAGTAGCATAATATGTCAGTCTAGTATTTAATTATTTCTATGGTGGCCATAATATATTGTTGTTGAGCAGCAGTTCAGATCCAACCTTGGAGCTTTTTTCCTCTCTTCTAAAGAAGAGCAAATCTAAGGTTCTCTAATCCATCCATATAAGTTATAATACTTTATAGATCTGCTATGATATGGTTTCAGAGAGCTTTTCTTCTCTTCACCAACAGCAGTAAGAACCACATAGGAGAAAATAAATAACCTCCTTTATTATAATTCTTGGCAATGATAATAGTTTTGACTGCCAAAAATGTTCATATTTCTCTATGCTGACTTACAATTTATGAAATGTGTTCACATTCATGATTTCATTTGATCCTCATAAGATCAATCCTTTGTGGAAGACATTAGTATCCCTATCTTACAGTTAAAATTGAGACTCAAAGTGGTTGTGACTTGCCTAGGTTCACTGAGCAAAGAAGTGGAAAAGCTGGAACTCCAAAGCCCATGTTCTTTTCACTACATTAGTATACACAGGGCATCATTCCAGGCCTATTGAATCTTTAAGTGGTGGGAACTGGGCATGTGATTTTCAGAAAACTCCATTGGTGAGTTTGATGCTCACCAAAGGTTTCTGTAGCACTATAGTATGCTGCCTCTTCCTTAAGACTTCTTTTACTTGAATTATTTATCTTTTGAATTTGAAATAATGATTTCCATAAGAAGATGAAAACATTTTCAAAAGTAGCTTGAATTATTATAGCATTGATTTCTCTAAGATAAAATCTGAGTAATAATAAACACATTATGGGTTCTTTAACCATTGAAGCATCATATTGTTTTATATGTTATAAGAACAGAGAGGAGCATTCTCTAATATGGGCTTTGTCACTCAGCATTTCTCTTTTATAACAATATTTTCTCCACCTTGAATAATAAGTTAGTCAGCAAGTATTCATCAAATATTTACTATGTAGATGGGAATATTGTTTTCTAATCACTATAGATAGAGATTTGGTTTATTGAGGCTGCTGTGTTAGCAACTTGTTTCCTTTTTTTGTTTTTGTTTTTTAACAAAATCTAGTATTAAAACCTTACAGGAAGGTATCTATTCAGCAAGATATCAGGCTTACTATTCAGCAGGTAGATAGTGGAGAAAACTAGAGAGAAATTAGAATCTTACATTGTTCATCTTTTCTTCTCTCTACTTAATTCTTTCCTTATTCAAAGTACAAGAATACTTGACACCACATAAGGAAGAGAAAATAGCAACTATGTACTTTATAAAGTTCTTTTATTGTTTCTGTGTTTGTGTTTTATTTTGTTTGTTTTGTGTTTTAGATCCAGAGTCTTACTCTATCGCCTAGGGTGGAGTGCAGTGGCACTCATAGCTTACTGCAGCCTCGATCCCCAGGACTCAAGCAATTCTTGCACCTCAGTCTCCCAAGTAGCTGGGACTACTGTCATGTGCCACCACACCTAGCTAAGTAAAAAAAAATTTTGTAGAGATGGGATCTCACATTGTTTCCTAGGCTGATCTTTAACGCCTGGTCTCAAGTGATCCTTTTGCCTTGATCTTCCAAAGTGTTGGGAATTACAGGCATGAGCCACCATACTCAGCTAATAATGTCCATGATTTTAAAAAAATTCTTTGTTAGCTAAATTATTAAATGGCTGAAAAAACATCTTCTACAAGTTCTTAATTAATGCGTGATTTATGTTTTCATTTATTTGAGGGTTCAGTCATAGAATGATAGAACTGAGAAGAATCCTAGAAATAATCGAATACAGTTCCCTTACTTTATAGATGAGGAAACTGAATCTGTGAGATCTTAAGTTTCAAGGTTACACATAATATATGGAAAAGTAGCTCTTGTGACTTCAAGATGAGATTGCACTAAACTTCTTTTCATAGTGGATATACACAACAGTTCAGATTACGAGATTATAGTGAGCTTATTTTAAGACAAGACAACTGCTTAATTTAATTCCTTTAATGTAGAGATAAATATAAGAGCTATTCATGTTGGAGAAGCAGCTATTAGATATGACATAATGTCATAATATAATATAAGGTAGTATACTAGTTTCTGCATTTCCAGAAAAACAATGACTCTCACTCATTCAGTATCAACTCTGTGTCACCAAAGATGCTTACCACTTATTTCTCTATATTTTGAGCAGGCTATTATGTTTAGTTCTACCAACTAGCATTGCTAAAATGCTTAGAAAACAACAAAAAAAGACTTTTTAACACTAGCTAAAACATGCTAAAACTGGCCAGGCTCGGTGGCTCAGCCTGTAATCCCAGCACTTTGGGAGACTGAGGTGAGTAGATTGCCTGGACCCGCGGGTTTGAGACTAGCCCAGACAACTTGGTGAGACCTCATCTCTACTATAAATCAAAAATTAGATGGGCATGGTAGTGTGTGCCTATTGTTCCGGCTACTTGGAAGGATGAGGTGGAAGGATCACCGAAACCCAGCAGGTTGATGCTGGGATGGCCGTGAATGTGCCACTGCACTCCAGCTTGGGCGACAGTGAGACTTCAACTCAAAAACAAAACAAAACAAAACAAAAACATGCTAAAACTGACATAGGGACAAATAACCTGTCATTTCATTTTAACCAATTGTTGACATTCTTTTTCTTTCTCAGGCAGTTGCTCAAGGGGATTTTCAAAGAGCATCTACATGTGTACTGCGTTGTAAAGATATGTTGATGAGGCTCCCCAAAATGGTGAGCGAAATCTCTGCATTTGTTCTCCAAGAGTTTCAAAATATGCTATATCAAGTTCCAGGAAAAATCATTACTACTTCATACAGTCTTTTGGATATATTTTTTAGATCAGTTCTGTTTACTTAGCTGATCTTAGAAATATTTTCCTTCTTTTGTTGTTTACCAGAAAAGGCACTTAGAAAGTGATATGACTTAACTTCTTAACATTTCTTTGCTTTCCTTTTAATTGTCAAACTATGTTGATAATATTTTATCCATATTTCATGCTACACAACAGAAAGAAAAAATGAGTTTATTTCTCTGCTGACAATGTTTTGTAATTTTCACTGTACACATCTGGATTTTTTTGGTTAAAGTTATTCCTAAATATTTCTTCCTTTTTTTTTCTGAGTCGGAGTCTCACTCTGTCGCCCAGACTGGAGTGTAGTGCCATGCTCACAGCCACCCCAGTGTCGACCTGCTAGGCTCAGGCGATCCTTCCACCTCAGCCTTCCAAGTAGCTGGAACCACTTGCTTGCGCTACCATGCCTGGCTTATTTTCTGATTTATTGTAGAGACGAGGTCTCGCCATGTTGCCCAGGCTGGTCTCGAACCCGTGGGCTCTGGCAGTCCTCTCACCTCGACCTCCCAAAGTGCAGGGATTACAGGCATGAGCCACAGCACCCAACCTCTTCCTTTTTTTTTTTTTTTTTTTTCTTGAGTCGAGGTCTTACTTTATTAACTAGGATGGAGTGCAGTGGCACAGTCACAGCTCACCACAGCCTTGACCTCTTGGGCTCAGGTCATCCTTCTGCCTCAGATTCCTGAGTAGCTGGGGCTACAGGTGTGTGCTAGCTGGGTAACTTTTCTATTTTTTTGTAGAGACCAGGTCTCACTATGTTGCCTTGGCTGGTCTTGAACTCCTGGGCTCAAGCAATCTTCTTGCCTTAGCCTTTCAAAATGCTGGGATTATAGGCATGAACCACGGCACCCAGCGTATTTTATTCTTCTTGATGGCATTATGATTGTTCATTTCATTTTCTTTTTGGATTGCTCATTGCTAGTGTATACAAATACAACTAATTTTTGCATGTTGGTTTTATATCTTGCAACTTTGCTGAATTTTAACAGGCTTTTTGTTGATTCTTTAGAATTTTTTACATGTAAGATCATATCACTTGCAAATAGAGATGGATTTACTTCTTCCTTTTCAATCTGGATGACTTCTATTTCTTTTCCTTGTCTAATTGATTTGACTAGAACTTTCAGTACTGTTTTGAGTAGAAGTGCTGAAAGTTGACATCTTTGTATTGTTTTCACTTTTTCACCATTGAGTATGTTGTTAGCTCTGAGTTTTCATGTACAATCTGTATCATGTTGAAGAAGTTTCCTTCTATTCTTAGTTTGAGTGTTTCTTATCATACATGGTTGTTGGATTTTGTTAAATGCTTTTGTTTCTGAGTCAGCTGAGATTTTATATTTTTCTGTCATTTTAAATTTATTTTAAATTTATTTTTATTTTTTGAGTTGGAGTCTCACTCTGTTGCCCAGACTGAAGTGCAGTGGCCGCTCCCGGCTACCGCAGCCTCAACCTGCTG
>NW_007217374.1:90866-102768 GCF_000164805.1 Carlito syrichta
GAACTACAGGTGTGCGCTACCACACCTGGCTAAGTTTTGATTTATTGTAGAGATGAGGTCTCACCAAGTTGCCCAGGCAGGTCTCGAACCTGTGGGCTCTGGCATTCCACTCACCTCAGCCTCCCAAAGGCGCGGGATTATAGGCTGAGCCACCGAGCCTGGCTTGTCATTTTTAATATACATCATATTGTTACTCATTTTATGGACTATGTTGATAGAAGGATGCCATACATCGTGCACCTTTATTACTTGAGATTTCAGTGTGTATTTCTTAAGAATATGATATTTTCCTTTAAAAACAGTGAAGTGCTCAAGTTCAGGAAATTTAGCATTGATAAGTATGTTAATAAATAATCTAT
The DNA here is from genome assembly GCF_000164805.1 of Carlito syrichta. NCBI lineage: Eukaryota > Metazoa > Chordata > Mammalia > Primates > Tarsiidae > Carlito > Carlito syrichta. The sequence goes on from NW_007217374.1 coordinate 91,226, forward strand.
ATTTTAATTTTGTCAATAGTCCCAGTAATGTACTTTACAGCATTTATTTTCCCCTGTAGTGCAGGATTCAGATCAGGATTATGTTTTGCATTTACTTGTCCTATCTCTTTAATATCCTTTAATCTGAATTTATTTTTTATGAAGTTGGCATTTTAAGAGCAGCTTTACTGAGATATAATAAATTATATACAGACTTACCTCATTTTATTGTGCTTCGCTTTATTATACTTTGCAGATATCACAGGTTTTTTTTTTTTTCCAAATTGATGGTTTGCATTGAGCAAGTTTATTGGTGTCATTTTTCTAACAGCATGTGTTTTCTTCATGTCTCTGTGTCACATTTTGGTAATTCTTGCAATATTTCAAACTTTATTATTATTATTTATATCTGTCATGGTGATCTGTGACCAGTTATCTTTGCTGTTACTACTGCAATCGTTTTGGGGTGCCACGAACCATGCCCATATAAGATAGTGAACTTAATCAAGGAATGTGTGTGTTCTGATTGCTCCAGTGGCTGGCTATTCTCTCCAGTGGCTGGCTATCTCTCTCCATTGTCTTGGGCTTCCCTGTCTCCTAAGACACAGCAATACTGAAATTAGACCAGTTAATAACTCTATATTGACCCTTAAGTGTTCAAGTAAAAGTAAGAGTTGCATGTCTCTCACTTTGAATGGAAAGCTAGAAATTATTGAGCTTAGTGAAGAAGGCTTGTCCAAAGCCAAGAAAGGCCAAGAACTAGGCCTCTAGTGCCAGTTACCTAAGTTGTGAATACAAAGGAAAAGTCCAGCCTTATTGTGGACAGGGAGAAAGTTTTAGTGGTCTGGATTAAAGACCAAACCAGTCACAGCATTTCCTTAAGCCAAACCCTAACTCATCAATTCTGTAAAGGCTGAGAGAGGTGAGGAAGCTGCAGAAGAAAAATTTGAAGCCAGCAGAGATTGGTTCATAAGGTTTAAGGAAAGAAGTCTTCTCCATAACATAAAAGTATAAAATGAAGCAGCAGGTGCTGATGTGGAAGCTGCAGCAAGTTATCCAGAAGAGCTAACTAATCAATGAAGGTGGTTACAGTAAAGAACAGATTTTCTTTTTTCTTTTTTTTTGAGTTGGAGTCTCACTCTGTCACTCAGACTGGAGTGCAGTGGCCGCTCCCGCCCACCGCAGCCTCGACCTGCTGGGCTCCAGCAATCCTTCCACCTCAGCCTTCCGAGTAGCTGGAACTACAGGCGTGCCCTACCACGCCCGGATCATTTTTGTTTTATTGTAGAGATGAGGTCTCACCAAGTTGCCCAGGCGGGTCTCGAACCCGCGGGCTCAGGCAATCCACTCACCTCAGCCTCCCAAAGCGTGGGATTACAGGCTGAGCCACCGAGCCCGGCTAAGAACAGATTTTCAAAATAGACAAACAACCTTATATTGGAAGAAGATGCCACCTAGTACTTTCAATCACTAGAGAGAAGTCAATGTCAGACTTTTAAACTTCAAAGGACAGGATGACTCTCTTGTTACGGGCTAATACAGCTGGTGACTTTATGCTGATAATTTACCATTCCAAAAATTCTAGGACCCTTAAGAATTATGTTAAATCTACTCTGCTTATGCACTATAAATGGGACAACAAAGCCTGAATAACCGCACATCTGTTTACAGCATGGCTTAATGAATATTTTAAACTTACTGTTGAAACCTACTGCTCTGAAGAAAAGATGACTGCTCATTGTTGACACTGCACCTAGTCACCCAAGAGGTCTGATGGAGATGTACAAGGAGATTAATGTTGTTTCAATGCCTGCTGACATAATATCCATTCTGCAGCCCACAGATCAAGGAGTAATTTCTACTTTCAAGTCTTATTATTTAAGATATACATTTTGAAGCTGGGCGCGGTGGCTCAGCCTGTAATCCCAGAACTTTGAGAGGCCAAGGCGAGAGGATTGGCTGAGACTGGAGAGTTTGAGACCAGCCTGGGCAACTTGGTGAGACCTCGTCTCTACAATAAATCAAAAAATAAGCCAAGCGTGGTAGCATGCTCCTGTAGTTCCAGCTATTTGGATGGCTGAGGTGGAAGGATCACCTAAGCCCAGCAGGTCGAGGCAGCATTGGCTGTAAGCATGCCACTGCACTCTAGCCTGGGCGACAGAGTGAGACTCCAACTCAAAAAAAAAAAAAAAAGAAATAGATTTTGTAAGGCTATAGCTGCCCTAGATGGTGGGGTTCTTCTAATGGATCTGGACAAAGTTAATTTTAAAATCTTCTGTAGAGTATTCATCATTCTAGATATCATTGAGAACATTTGTGACTCATGGGAAGAGTCACAGTATTAACAGGAGAAGGTTGTCTGGGTGCAGTAGCTCACGCCTGTAATCCCAGCAGTTTGGGAGGCCGAGGTGGGAGGACTGCTTGAGTCCAGGAGTTCGAGACCAGCCTAGGTAACATAGAGATACCTCATCCCTATAAAAAAATAAGAAAAAAAAACCCAAAAACACACAAATAAATAAATAAATCAGGCATGATGGCACGCTCTTGTTGTCTCAGCTACTTAGGAGGCTGAGGCAGAAGGATCACCTGAGCCCAGGAGGTTGAGGCTGTGGTGAGCCATGATCATGTCACTGCATTCCAAGCTGGGTGACAGAGTGAGAACTCAACTCAAAACCAAAGACAAAACCCAAAACAAAACAAAACAGGAGAAGGTCAACATTAGCAGGAATTTGGAAGATGTTGATTCCCAACCTCATGGGCGAATTGGAGTAGCTCAGGATTTCAATGGAGGAAGTTACTGCAGATGTGGTAGAAATAGCAAGAGAACTAGAATTAGAAATAAAGACTGAAAAGATGTGACTGAATTGCTGCAATCTAATGATAAAACTAGAGCAGATAAGGAGTTGCTCCATATGGACTAGTAAAGAAAGTGGTTTCTTGAGATGGATTTTACTCCTGGTAATGCTGTGAGCATTGTTGAAATGACAAGACGGGATTTAGAATATTACATAAACTTAGCTGACAAAGTAGTGGTAGGGTTATAGAGGGTTTGTGGTTTGAATCAGGCATTTTGTATCTTCTTTTTTAGCATTTAGTTATATTTCTTTTTAAACTTTTTTTAGTAGTTTCCCCAGAGTTTGCAGTATATAGGTGCAACTAATCTAAGTCCACTTTCAAATAACATGATACCATTTCACAGGTAGTGAGAGTACTTTATAATAGCAAAATAATTCTAATTTCTTCTTCTCATCTTTTGTATTATTGCTGTCCATTTCACTTATAAGAAAGCATATATAATTAAATGCATTACTGTTATTATTTTAAACAAATTTTTTGTTAGATTTATTAAGAATAAAAAACTTTTTATTTTATCTTTAATTATTCCTTTTCTGATGCTCTTTTCTCTCTCTCTCTCTCTCTCTCTCTCTCTCTCTCTCTCTCTCTCTCTCTCTCTCTCTCGTTGGAGTCTCACTCTGTCACCCAGGCTGGAGTGCAGTGGCATGCTCATGGTCACCGCAGCCTCCACCTGCTAGACTCAGGCGATCCTTCCACCTCAGCTTTCCAAGTAGCTGGAACTACAGGCACGCGCTACCATACCCGGCTAATTTTTGTTATTTATTGTAGAGACGAGGTCTCACCAAGTTGCCCAGGCTGGTCCTGAACCCCTGAGCTCAGGCAATCCTCTTGTCTCCGCCTCCCAAAATGCTGGGATTACATGTTTGAGCCACCACACCTGGCCTCTCTGTCTTTCTTTATGTAGATCTGAGTTTCTGACCTTTATAATTTTTTCACTCTTTGAAGAACTTTTTTGACAACTTTTGCAAGGTAGTGTTACTGGAAAAAAAATTCCTTCAATTTTTGTATGCTGCTGCATACTTTCTAAATAAACAATCTTTTAAAAATATAGAAACCTTTTTTATCTCACTGTCTATATTGGCTCACAAGTTGTAATTAGCTGACCCCTCTTTTATTTCTTTTCTGAGACTTAATATTTTTCTATTTGTTTCACAAGTGTTTGCAATCACATGTTTAAACAGTTTTAAAGTGGCTGGTTTAAAGTACTTATCTGATAATTCTAACTTTCATTTTGAGGCAGGGAAGCTAGGACAGCTTAGATATAGGTAGATGAGTTTCTTATAGGCAGGCGCCTGGCTAATGTTTTCATTTATTGTAGAGATGAGATCTTATGAAGTTGCCCAGGCTGATCTCAAACCCTTGGACTCAGGCAGTCCTCTCTCCTTGGCCTTCTGAAGTGCTGAGATTACAGTTGTGGAGCCACTTCTTCTGGCTGATGTTGCTTTTCTGAACTCTTCCCCCCCCCCCATGATCTTCTTGGTAGCTTCTGGTTCCCTCGAGCTATCCTTTTCAGTTTTCTAACCAGTAACTGCCCACATCTGCAGTTACACTGTGACTGGGGACAAACAGCAGGGAGACAGAGAAAAAAAGCATCAAAATAAATACTATTTTAGTTCTGGGTAAGATGGAGTAAATATGCTCCACCCTTTATCTCCTACTGAATATAACTATAAGTCTGGACAGAATGTATGTAGCTATTTGAGGACTCTGAAAAATGATAATAGCAGGAGACAGATAAGGAAAGAACACCAGAATTCAAAGTAACAGCAAACTGGTGGTGAGTTTACCATTCTTTTCTTCTCATATCACCTGGTCTAAACTTCATGCAGCCAGAAACTCAGAAGTGAACATTGTGGTACCATGCCCAGCTGTTTTTAAATTTATTGTAGAGACGAAGTCTTGCCAAGTTTCTCAGGTTGATCTTGAACTGCTAGGCTCAGACAATCCTTTTGCCTCAGCCTCCCAAAATGCTGGGATAACAGGTGTGACCTCATCAAACTGACAAACTTCTGCAAAGCCAAAGAAACCACTGAGAGAGTGGGGAGACAGCCCACAGACTGAGAAAAAAATATTTGCCAACTGTATGTCTGACAAAGACCTAAATTCTAGGATTTACAAGGAACTCAAATATGCCAAAAGGAAAAAAACAAACAGCCCATTGCAAAGTGGGTAAAAGATATGAAAAGGCACTTCTCAAAAGAAGACATACAAACAGCCAACAGATACATGAAAAGATGCTTAGCCTCATTAGTCATCTAAGAAATGCAAAGTAAAACCACACTGGGATACTGCCTAACTCCAGTCAGGATGGCCATCATCAATAACTCAAAAAACAACAGATGCTGGAGAGGATGCAGCAAAAAGGGAACACTTCTACACTGTTGGTGGTAGTGTAAACTAGTACAGCCTCTGTGGAAAATAGTGTGACAGTTCCTAAAAGATCTAAAATTTGACTTTCCCTATGACCCTGCAACCCCCCTTCTGGGAACATACTTGGAAGAATTCAAATCACTCTATGAAAAAGATACCTGCACATGTATGTTTATTGCAGCATCATTCACAATAGCAAGAACATGGAATCAACTGTGCTGCCCATCGAAAGAGGATGGATTAAAAAAAGGTGGTACATATACGCAATGGAATATTATGCAGCCATAAAGAAGGACAAAATTATGAATTTCACAGCAACCTGGATGGACTTAGAGTCTATAATACTGAGCGATCTATCACAGAAACAAAAACTTGAATATTACGTTTTCACTCATAAGCGGACCTTGAACAATTATTGTAATACTATAAGAAAAGGATTTGTGGTAGCAGGAAACTGCCGGGGTGTGGGGGGAGGGGGATTGGCAGTAGTGGGAATCTGTTGGGGAGGAGACACACCTCATCAACTAAGGTACCTGCACAATGAACATTTGTATACCTAACCCTGAATTGCACCCCACATCTTTAAAATTTAAAAAAATTAGTAGAGAAAAAAAAATACAACTGAACAATAAAAAATAATAATACAAACAAAAAAAGTCCATTTTATCAAGTGTCCCATTGAGGTTCCATTTCTCCTTGTTGACTTTTTGTCTTGATGATATGTCTAGGGTTGTTAGTGGGGTGTTTAAGTCCCCAGCTATGATAGTGTTCGAGTCAGTATATTTTTTTAGTTTACCTAGAAGCTGCTTTATGAAAGTTGGTGCTTCTATGTTGTGTGCATATATGTTTAGGATGGATATTTTCTGTTAATGGATTGAACCTTTTATCATTATGTAGTGACTGTCTGTATCTATTTAAATTTTTGATAGCTTAAAGGGTATTTTGTCTGATATTAAGATCACAACTCTTACTTTCTTTTATGTTCTGTTTGCCTGAAATTTTGTTTCCCATCCTCTTACTTTGAGTCTGTGAGTGTCCTTTCTGGTGAGATGAGTCTCTTGGAGACAATATATTGTTGCCTCATGATATTTTATCCAATTAGACTTTCTATGTCTTTTCGGTGGTGCATTTAGTCCACTCACATTCAGACTAATGATTGAGATGTGAGAGTTTATCCCTGTCATGTGGTTCTTATAGAGTTTGTTGTTGTTGCTACTGTTTATTTGTTTGTTGTCTTTTTTTTGGTTTTGGGGTTCATTCATGTGTGTTTTCTTTTTCTTGCATTCTTGGGAAGGGCATTATTGTTCTTTTTTTTTCTTTTGTTTTTAATAATGTCTTAAGTGTTTCTTGTAGAGCTTATCTGGAGGCAGTGTAAACTCTTAGGGATTGAATGTCTGGGAAGGATTTTAATTCTCCATCGCTGATGAAACTTAGTGTAGCTGGGGAGGTAATTCTTGGTTGAAATTTTTTATCTTTGGGAACTCTGAAGATTGGGCTCTAAGCTCTCCTAGCCTGAAGTGTTTCTGTAGATAAGTCTACTGCTATTCTTTTTTGAGTTGGAGTCTCACTCCGTCACCCAGACTGGAGTGCAGTGGCCGCTCTTGGCCACTGCAGCCTCGACTTGCTGGGCTCTGGCGATCCTTCTGCTTCAGCCATCCAAGTAGCCGGAATTACAGGCATGCGCTACCACGCCCGGCTGTTTTTTTGATTTATTGTAGAGATGAGGTCTCGCCAAGTTGCCCAGGCGGGTCTCGAACCCGCGGGCTCAGGCAATCCACTCACCTCAGTCTCCCAAAGCGGGATTACAGGCTGAGCCACCGAGCCCGGCTAGTCTGCTGCTGTTCTAATTGGTCTTCCCCGGTAGGTAGTCTGACCTTTCTCTCTTGCTGCCTTTATGATTTTTTTCTTTTTTACCTGCTTTGTGTTGGTAAATTGCTATGTGTCTAGGAGTTGGTCTTCTCGTTTACTGTCTTTCAGGGGTTCTCTGAGTCTCTTGTGTTTGAATGGTCATGTCACTGATGAGATGAGGGAAATTTTCTTGATTAATTTCATGGAATGTTTGTTCCAGGGTGGTCTCTGTCTCTCTAACTGCCTCAGGGATTCCAATTAATCTTAAATTTGGCCTCTTGATATAATTGCCCATCTCTTGGAGGCTTTGTTGTTTTTAAGCTTCTTTTCTATGTTTTTTAACAGTTTGGATTAGTTTCATATTTTGGTCCTCAAACTCTGAGATTCTTTTTTCAGCTTAATTAATTCTGCTTTCTATGCTTATCAGTTTGTTATTTATTTCATCCACTGTATTCTTTATTGCTGTTATCTCAGTTATCAACTACTTCTTTCTTTCCTCTTGTCTCTTGTCATTTCTATTTATTCTCTCTATTAATGTCTTGGTATCTGTATTTGTGGTTTGAGACCAGTTATTCTGGGGGCTCTTCATTTTTTGAGTTCTGAAGTCTGTATTCTCAGTGATTGACCTCCCAGGGGTCTGTGTGAGATCCATATTCTTCCTTTGGTTTTTTTTCATTTGTGTATGTTTTTCTTCCCCCTTTTTAACTTCTTCTTGAATTCTGTTGTCCAGTGATGGGGGGATAGCTGTTATTTCTGTTTGCTCAATCTCCTATTCTTCCTTATGTAGATCTTCTTGCTTTGTTTAATTCTGAAGCTGAACTGGGGATCGGGGCCCGTGCTTTTTGCAGTTTTGAGATTTAGTTAAGGAAGGAACTGTGATTCAGAAGATATCTGCAGATCCCAGTATCCACTGAGAGGTGTATGAGCCCCTGGAACCCACTTCCCACTATCTTACAAACTGTCCATGCTGTGGGGGTATCTGCTTGCCCTCTGAAAGCAAAATGAGATGTGAAAAGGGAAAAGAATGGAAAAAGGTAGGGGGAAGACAAAAGGAAGGTGGAGAGAGAAATGAAGAAGAAGGAAAACAGACAGGCATACCAACTAACGGATATTCAGAGAAACAAAGACAATAAACAAAAAAGATAAAAACATACAATATTACAAACAAACGAACAAACAAAAACTTCTGCTGGTGTACTCTCCCTCAAAAATACCCATACACAAACAGAAAATCTTTAAAAATCAGCATAAAATAATAGAAACAAAGCAAGTTCAAAAACATAAACAAAACTGCAAAGAATGAGACAAAAAAAAAAACCAAAAATGAAAACAAACAAGAAAAAAATTAGTCACTCTGTCGCCATTTCTGCAACTCCAGGTTTATATCGGGTCCACCTCTGCCTTAGGGAGTGGCTCTGGTTTCCAGCCCTCCCCTCTGCTCTCAGCACAGACTGATTTGGTTGCTCTCAGTGTGGATCAATTGCCCCACGGACTAGTATGGGAGGAAGATGGATCAGATCTGGAATCACCCTACTGGCTGCTGCTGCTGTCAAGTCTCCCACTCAGATCTGACATGTCTGTGCCTGTTCCAGCTTGGGTGAGGGACATCTGTCTCTCTGAGTTCAATGAGAATAGCCTCTGGGTCCCAAGATGGAGGCTGGGCAGAGCTGGGCAGGGCAATGGAGGTCTCTGCCTGGTCCTGTGATTGAGAAGACAACACTGTCTGGCTCCTTTCACTGGTGTTGGAGCTTTATTCCAGATTTCTGCGACCTGCCTCCTCATTCTTGTGCCAGGTCTGCTACTGCAGGTGATGGTGTGGGCAGTGTACCAGGTGGTGTGGGGTAGCTATTCTCTGCTGCCTCCTCTCAAGAGAGCCCTGAGAGTGGCAGCCCATCTTGCATGCCCAGGTCTTCAATCTAAGGGCAGTGGTGGGTTGCAGTCACCTCCAGAGGAGAGCCCCAGGTGCATGAATCCGAGTCTTTCCTCAGACAGACCTTCACTCACCTACCAGCACACACTCACTCATGCAGAGAGTGTTTATGGAAGTCACTTTTGTGGAGACTCTCACAGTCTGGCCTGTTCTGTTGCCATCTTGCCTGAAAACTGGGTTTGCTAGTATTTTATCAAGGATGTTTTTCATCTATGTTCATCTGGAAAATTGGCTTGTTTTATTTCTTTTGGTATCCTTGTCTTGCTTTGATATCAAAGTTATGCTGACTTCATAAAATGAGTTTGGATGTGTTCCCTATTTTATTTTTTGAAAGTGTTTGAGAAGGATTGGTATTAATTCCTCTTTGAATGTTTGGTAGAATATACCAGTGAAGCCATTTAGTGCTAGATTGTATTTCTGGGGAGATTTTTGGTTATTGATTCAATCTCTTTATTTGTTATTAGTCTATTGTTTTTATTTCTTTTGATTCAATGTTGGTAAGTTGTATTTTTCTGAGAATTAATTCTTAGGTTATCCATTTTGTTAGTATATAATTGTCTATAATAGTCCTTATGATTCATTCTATTTCTGAGGCATTTGTTGCAATGTCTCCTCTTTCTCCTGAGCAGCTGGGACTACTGGCATGTGCTACTGTGCCTGGTCATCCTTTTTTATTTTTTAATTCTCTATTTCATTTATTTATTCTCTAAACTTTATTATTTCTTTCCCTCTGCTAACTTGGGCTTAGTTTGTTCTTTTTCTAGTTTCTTGAGATGTAAAGTTAGGTCATTTATTTGAGATTTTTCTTCTCTTTTAATGTAGATATTTATCACTACAAACTTCCCTTTTCATACTGCTTTTGCTAAATTCCATATGTTTTGATATGTCTTACTTTCTTTGCTTGTCTCCAAGATTTTTTTTTTGTTTATTGAATTGTATTTATTTTTATTTATTTTAGTTTTTTACTTTTTGAGTTGAAGTCTTACTCTGTCACCAGACTGGAGTGCAGTGGCACACTCCCGGCCACCACAGCCTCAACCTGCTGGGCTCTGGCAATCCTTCCGCCTCAGTCTTCCAAGTAGCTGGAACTACAGGCATGCGCTACCATGCTAGGCTAATGTTTTTGATTTTATTGTAGAGATGAGGTCTCGACAAGTTGCCCAGGTGGATCTTGAACCCGTGGGCTCAGGCAATCCACTCGTCTCAACCTCCCAAAGCTCTGAGATTACAGGCCGAGCCACGGAGCCCGGCTTCCAAGATATTTTTAAAATGGCCTTTTGATATCTTCTTTTACCAAATGGTTATTCAAGAATGTGTTGTTGAGTTTCCATGTATACATGAATTTTCCCTTTTGTTTTCTGCTGTTGATTTTTAATTTTCTCCTATTGTGGTCAAAAAGATACTTGATATGATTTCAGTTTTCTTAAATTTGTTAAGACTTGTTTTGTGAATTAACATATGATCTACTTTGAAAAATGTTCCTTGTGTATTCTTCTGCTGAGGAGAAAGTGTATTATATGTCTGTTAGGTTCATCTGATTTATAGTATTGTTCATGTCAGCTGTTTCTTTATTGAATTTCTGTCTGGATATTCTATCAATTATTGATAGTAAATTATTGAAGCTTCCTACTATTGTATTTTTATAAATTTTTCCCTTCAGATATGTCAATATAGTTCTTATATATTAAGTGCTTTGATGTTGGATGTATACGTATTTACAATTATTATATCTTCCTTTTGAACTGATCCTTTATCATTATGTAATGACCTTCTTTGTCTCTGATGAAGGTTTTTAACTTAAAGTTTTATTTTATTTGATATGAGTATGACCATTTCTACTTTCTTTTTGTTACCATTTTCCTGGAATATCTTTTCCCATCCCTTTACCTTCTGTTTATGTGTGTTTTCAAATCTAAAGTGAACCTATTTTAGACAACATATTATTGGATCTTGTCTTTTTTTGTTTGTTTGTTTTTTAACTTTTAAAATTTTGGATCTTGTCTTTTGTATCCATTAAGACACTCTGTGCTGGTTGAGGAGTTTAATCTATTTACATTTAAGGTAATTATTAATAGGGAGGACTTACTATTGCTATTTTACTAATTGTTTTCTGTTTTGTGATTGTTTTCTCTCCCTGTCTTGTGTCTTTCTTTGCTATTTGAAGACTTTTTGTAGTGATTTGCTTTGATTCTTTTCTCTTACTCTGTTGTATTTCTATTATAGATTATAGGTACTTTCTTTGTAGTTGCTATGAGGTTTGGGTAAAATATCTTGTAATTATAACCATCTATTTTATGCTTTTAACAACTTAACTTAAATCTTAATTCAAAACTCTGCACTTCTACTTTTACTTCAACCATACTTTGTGATTGAAGTCAGAGTGTAATGCCGGGCTCGATGGCTCAGCCTGTAATCCCGTGCATTTGGGAGGCTGAGGTGAGTGGATTGCCTGAGCCCACGGGTTTGAGACCCGCCTGGTCAGCGACACCTCATCTCTACAATAAATCAAAAAATCAGCCAGGCATGGTAGCGCATGCCTGTAATTCCGGCCACTTGGAAG
>NW_007217374.1:102788-114346 GCF_000164805.1 Carlito syrichta
AGCCCAGCAGGTTGAGGCTGCAGTGGCTGGGAGCGGCCACTGCACTCCAGTCTGGACAACTGAGTGAGACTCCAACTCAAAAAAAAAGAAGTCAGAGTGTACTTCTTTTTTATATTGTGCATACACTAACACATTTTAGTTGTTATAATTATTCTTAATATTTTTGCCCTTTAACTTTTATATTATATATAATTAAAAGTAATTTATGTACCACCATTACCAGTGTTACAGTATTGTGTATTTGTCTATATATTTTTGTTTACCAATGAGATTTATGATTTCATATGCTTTGTATTGCTATTTGGAATGCTTTTATTTCAGTTTGAAGAACTTTCAAAAACATTTTTTGCAAGTCAGTTTTATTGATGACAGACGACTTTTGCTTTTGTCTGGGAAAGACTTTATCTTATTTTTAAAGGATAGTTTTGCCATGCATAAAATTTTTGGTTGGCAGTTTTTTTTCTTTCAGCACTTTGAACATATTATTCCACTCTCTCCTACCCTGCAGTGTTTTTGCTGATAAATAATGCTAATAATCTCATGAGAGCTCTTTCGTATGTAAATAATCACTTTTTTTCAAAATTCTCTTTTGTCTTTGACTTTTTTAAGTATAACAGTGTTGACCTGTGTACGTTCAACCTCTTGAAATCCTTTGGGTTTCTTGAATCTGGATATCTATTTCCTTTTCTATATTTGAGATGTTTTCTGTCAGTATTTCTTTAAGTAAACTTTCTTCTTGATTCTCGTTTCTCCTTCTAAGACTTCTATAATGTGTATATTAGTTAATTTGATGGTATTCCTTAAGTTATGCGGGCTTTCTTCACTTTTTTCATTATTTTTTCTTTTTTATTCTCTGACTGAATATTTCAAATGGCCTGTCTTCTTGTTCACTAATACTGTACTTTGTCCTGCTTAACTGAGTCTGATTTTTTTTTATTGAACAAATTTTTTACTTTAAAATTGTGGGGTACAGTTAAGGGTTAGGTATACAAATATACATCATTCAGGCACCCTTGTTGATAAGGGATGTCCCCCCATCTCCAGACAGATATTGACTACCGTTAATCCCACCTACCTTCCCCTCCCTGCCCCCCCATAGTTTCCCGCCACTGTCAATCCTTTTCTTATAGTATTATGATAGATGTTCAAGGTCCACTTATGAGTGAGAACATGTGATACTCAGATCTTTGTTTCTGTGAGAGATCACTCACTATTATAAACTCTAGTTCCATCCAGGTTGCTGCGGACTTCATGATTTTGTTCTTTTGTTCTTTTTTATGGCTGCATAGTATTCCATTGTGTATATGTACCACATTTTAAAAATCCAGTCCTCTTGTGATGGACAGCATGGTTGGTTCCAGGTTCTTCCTATTGTGAACAATGCTGTGATAAACATATGTGTGCAGGTATCTTTTTTATAGAGTGATTTGAGTTCTTCAGGGTATATTCCCAGTAGGGGGATTGTGGCGTCATATGGGAGGTCGATATTTAGAGCTTTTAGGAATCACCACACTGCTTTCCACAGAGGTTGCACTAGTTTACACTCCCACCAACAGTGTCGAAGTGTTCCCTTTTCATCATATCCTCTCCAGCGCCTGTTATTCTTTGAGTTATTGATAATGGCCATTCTGACTGGAGTTAGGTGGTATCTCAGTGTAATTTTAATTTGCATCTCCTTGATGATTAGTGAGGTTTAACATTTCTTCATGTGTCTGTTGGCCGCTCGTATGTATTCTTTTGAGAAGTGTCTGTTTATATATTTTGCCCACTTTGTAATGGGGTTGTTTGTTTTTTTCTTTTCAGCACGTTTGAGTTCCTTGTAGATCCAAGATGTTAAGCCTTTTTCAGCCATGGAGTTGGCAAATACTTTTTCCCAGTCTGTGTGCTGTCTCCCTGCTCTCTTGATGGTTTCTTTGGCTTTGTAGAAGCTTGTCAGTTTAATGAGGTCCCACTTATCTATCTTGTCTCTTATGGCCTGTGTGTTTCAGGTTTTGTTCACGAATTGGATGACAGTTCCAATTTCCATAAGGGTGTGTCCTGCATTTTCTCAAGTTCTTATGGTTTGAGGTTTAGGTCTCTGATCCATTTAGAGTTAATTTTTGTGTATGGGGATAGATAGGGGTCTTGTTTGAATCTTCTACATGTGGTCAACCAGTTTTCCCAGCACCATTTACTGAATAGGTTCTCCTCTCCCCAGTGGTAGGTGGTGGAGGCTTTGTCAAAGATGAGTTGGTTTAGAAATTGAGGTTTTGCTTCTGGAATCTCAATTCTTTTCCATTGGTCTATATACCTGTTCCTGTACCAATACAAAGCTGTTTTGATTATTTTAGCTTTGTAGTAAAGTTTGAAGTCTGGTAATGTGATACCTCCTGCTTTGTTTTTTTTTTGCTGAGGATTGTTCTGGCTATTCTTGGTCATTTGTGTTTCCGTATGAATTCCTATGTTGTTTTTTCTAGGTCTGAGAAGAATGTTGCTGGCAATTTGATGGATATTGCATTAAATCTGTAGATTGCCTTAGGTAAGATGAACGTCTTCACAAGGCTGATTTTTCCAATCCATGAGCATGGGATGTTTTTCTATTTGTTTGTGTCATCTTTGATTTCTTTGAGCAGTGTTTTATAGTTTTCATTGTAAAGGTCTTTCATGTCTCTGTTTAGGAAGATGCCAAGTTATTTCATTTTTTTGTGGCTATTGTGAATGGGATTGTACTTTTTATTTGGGTTTCTGTTTATTATTGGTGTAAAGAAATGCGATTGTCTTTTGCACATTTATTTTATACCCTGTGACTTTGCCAATGTCCTTTATCAGTGCAAGGAGACTTTTGACAGATTCTCTTGGGTTTTCAAGGTACACAATTATATTGCCTTCAAGGAGAGATAACTTGAGATCCTCTTTTCTTATTTGGATATCCCTGATCGCCTTCTCTTTTCTGGTTGCTCTAACCAGAACTTCCAATACTATATTGAACAGGAGCTGAGAGAGTTATTATCCTTGTCTTGTTCCAGTTTTCAGGGAAATGGTTCCAATTTTTGTCTGTTTAAGAGTATGCTGCGCGCCTTTGGGTGGCTGAGGTGAGTGGATTGCCTGAGCCCGCGGGTTCAAGACCCGCCAGGGCAGACGAGACCTCATCTCTACAATAAATAAAAAAAAAAATTAGCCGGGTGTGGTAGCGCGTGCCTGTAATTCTGGCTACTCGGAAGGCTGAGGCGGAAGGATCGCTGGAGCCCAGCAGGTCGAGGCTGTGGTGTACGGGAGCAGCCACTGCACTCCAGTCTGGGTGACAGAGTGAGACTCCAACTCAAAAAAAAAAAAAAAAAGTATGCTGGCTGTGGGTTTCTCGTAGATGGCTTTTACTATTTTGAGGTATGTTCCATGTATTCCTAGATGTTCAGTGGTTTTTATCAAGAAGGGGTGCTGGATTTTATCAAAAGCTTTTTCTGCATCTGGTATAATCATGTGGTTTTTGTTCTGACTTATATTGATGTATTTAATTGCATTTATTGCCTTGCATCCCAGGGATGAAGCCTACTTAGTCATGATGGATGATTTTTGAGATGTGTTGTTGAATCTGGTTTTCTAGGATCTTGTTGAGAATTTTAGCATCTATGTTCATCAAAGATGTTGGCCTGTAGTTCTCTTTCTGTGTTGGGTCTTTTCCTGGATTGGGTATCAATGTGATGCTAGCTTCATAAAATGATTTGGGTAGGATTCTATCTTTCTTAGTCGCCTGAAATACTTTCAGTAGGATTGATATCACCTCCTCCTTAAATGTCTTATAGAATCCTGCTGGAAAGCCATCTGGTCCAGGGCTTTTTTTTGTAGGTAGTTTTCTTATTACATAGTCAATTTCCTTGATTGTTATTGGTCTATTTAGTGTCTCCATTTCTTCTGTTTTCAACCTAGGTAGGTTGTGTGATGTCAGAAAGTCTTCCATTTCCTTAAGGTTTTCAAGTTTGTTTCCATACAAGTGTACGTAGTAGTCTCTAATGATCTTTTGTATTTCTTCATGGTCAGATGTGACTTCCTCTTTTGTGTTTCTGATTGTGTTTATTTGGGCTTTTTCTCCTTTTTTTCTTGGTCAGTCTAGCTAGGGGACCATCAATCTTGTTTATCCTTTCAAAGAATCATCTTTTTGTTTCATTGATTTTTTTTTTTTTTTGTATTATCTTTTTGTCTTCTATGTCCCGGATTTGGGCTTTTATTTTGGTGATCTGAATTCTTCTGCTGAAGTTAGGCTTTTGGTGGTCTTCCTTTTCCAGCTTCCTAAGGTAACTTGTTAGACTTTTAATTTGTGATCCTTCCATTTTCTTCTTGTGCGTTTGTAGAGATATGAATTCCCCTCTTACTACAGCTTTCAAGGCATCCCAGAGATTTTGGTAAGATGTTTCTTCATTTTCATTTGTTTCCAGGTATCTTTTAATGTCTGTTTTGATTTCATCATTGACCCAGGAGTTGTTTAGCATCATGCTGTTTAGTGTCCATGTCTTTGTGGGTTTGGGCGGAACCTTGTTGGTGTTGATGTTTATTTTTATTCCACTCTGGTCCGAGAAGGTGCATGACAAAATTTTGATCTTTTGAAATTTGTTTATGCTTGATTTATGGCCAAGTGTATGGTCAATCTTAAAGTATGTTCCATGCTGTGATGAGTGGAATGTATATTCTGTGGTCCTTAGGTGGAGTATTCTGTAGGTGTCAATTAAGTCCATTTGGTCAAGAGTCACATTGAGGTCCAGATCTTGTTGCTGATTTTTTGTCCTGATGATCTGTCTAGGGCTGTGAGTGGGGTATTAAAGTCCGCAGCTATGATAGTGTTAGAGTCAATTCTTTTTTGTTTTCCTGGAAGCTACTTTATGAAAGTTGGTGCTCCTATGTTGGTTGCATATATGTTTAGGATAGATATTTCTTGTTGATGGAGTGAACCTTTTGTCATTCTGTTGTAGCCTTTTGTATCTTTTTAAATTTTTATAGCTTAAATGGTATTTTGTCTGAAATTAGGATCGCGACTCCTCCTTTCTTTTGTGTTTCGTTCACCTGAAAGTTTGTTTCCCATTCTCTTACTTTGAGTCTGTGAGTGTGCTTTCTAGTGTGACGGGTCTCTTGAAGGCAATATATTGTTTCCTGGTGGTATTTTATCCATTTTGCCATTCTGTGTCTTTTCAGTGGTGCATTTAGTCCATTCATATTCAGGCTAATTATTGAAATGTGAGAGTTGATCCCTATCTTACGGTTTTTATAGAGTTGTTGTCATTGTTCCTCTTTGTTTGTTGTCTTTCTTTTGGTTTTTGGGTTGGTTCGTGTGTGCTTTACTCTTTTTCCTGTACTCTTGTGAAGAATATTGTTGTTCTTTTTTCCTTTTCTTCTGTGTTTAATACTTTCTTAAGTGTTTCTTGTAGTGGCAACGTAAGTTCTTAGGGATTGGATATCTGGGAAAGATTTTAATTCTCCCTCACTGATGAAGCTGAGCTTGGCTGGGTAGGTTATTCTTCATTGAAATTGTTTATCTTTTAGAACGTTGAAGATAGGGCTCCAAGAGTAGCACCCCAACTTAAAACAAAGCTAAACAAAAACAAAAATGTTGTACAACCATCATCTCTATCTAGTTTCAAAATAGTTAATTACCTTGAAATAAAAGTCTATAACAATAAGCGGTCACTCCCCATTGTTTCCTCTCCCCAGACCCTGGAAACACCAATCTACTTTCTATCTCTATGGATTTACTTATTTTGGATATTTCACATGAATAGAATCATAAAATATGTAACCTTTGGTGTCTGGCTTCTTTCACTTAACATATATATTTTTGAGCCTCATCCACGTAATATTTATCAGTGTTTTTTTTATTTTTCAATTTTTAAGTTGTAAAGTACACATAACATAAAATTTACCATCTTAACTATTTTAACATATATGGTTCAGTGGTATTAAATGCATTCATAATGTTTTGCAATCATAGCTGCCACCCATCTCCACAAATCTTTTTGTCTTGTAAATCTGAAATTCTTTACCCATTAAACAACAACTTCCCATTTCCTCCTACTGACATTCTCTGGCAACCAATGTTTTACTTTTTGTCTCTATGATTTTGAATACTCTAAATACTTCATATGAGTGTAATCATACAGTATTTGTCTCTTTGTGACTGGCTTAATTCACCTTGCATGATGTCCTCAAGATTTATCCATGTTGTAGCATATTGCAGAGTTTTTTTCCTTTTTAAATTTGACTAATGTTCCTTTTTTCTGTATACGAAATTTTATTCCTCAATGGACACTTGAGTATCTTCCACCTTTTACCTGGTTTCTCTCTTTATAAGGCCGAATAATATTACATCACACACACACACACACACACACACACACACACACCCATATTTTGCTTATTCATTCATCTGTTGATGGACAACTGGGTTGCTTCCACATTTTAGCTATTGTGAATAATGCTGTTATGAACATGAGTATATAAATATCTCCTTGGGACTTAGCTTTCAATTCTTCTGAGTATATTCCTAGAAGTGGAATAGTGGATCATATGGTAATTCTATTTTTAATTTTTTGGGAAACCACCATACTGTTTTCAACATTACAGCCCCACCAGCAGTGTAAGAAAGTTCTAATTTCTCCACATTCTAACCAACACTTGCTAATTTTTTGATTTTTTTTAAACTAAAGCCATCCTAGTGGGTGTGAATCTCTCATTGTGGTTTTGATTTTTTTTTTTTTTTTTTTTTGAGTTGGGGTCTCACTCTGTCACCCAGACTGGAGTGAACCCTAATAACTAAGGATGATGAACATCTTTTCATGTGCTTGGTGGCCATATGTATGACTATTCTGTTCTTGGGGGAAAAATGTATATTCAAGTTCTTTGCCCATTTTTTAACTTGGTTATTGTTTGGATGTTGAGTTGTAAGAGTTCTTTATATACTTTTGTCACTATGCCCTTATCAGATAGATGCATATGATTTACAAATATTTTCTTATTATCTAAGTTGTCTATTCACTCTCTTGATATTGTTCTTTCATTCACAAAAGTTTTTAATTTTGATGAAGTTCAATTTGTCTATTTTTTCTACTATTGTTTGTGCTTTTGTGTAAGATCTAAGACTCCACTGCCAAGGTTATGAAGATCTACCACTTTGCTTTCTTCCAAGAATTTTATAGTTTTGGTATTCAAAATTAATAGCATCTTTGTCTCATTATGAGTTACTTTTTGTATATAGTGTTAGGGACCTAATTCATTCTTTTGCATGTGGAAATGCAGTTGTTCTAGCATTATTTGTTGAAGAGAATTTTTTTCCTCCATTGAATCATCTTGACATGCTTGTCTAAAATCAGTTGCCTGTACATGTAGATGTTTATTTTTGTGTTGTCAATTCTATTCAATTGGTATATATGTCTTTCCTTATGCCAGTACCACACTGTTTTGATTACTGTAGCTTTGTAGTATTGCACATTTGTAATAGGGAAATGAGTCTTTCAGCTTTGTTCCTCTTTCAAAGATTATGTTGGTCATTCATCTCTGTCCTTCACCTTTTTTTTTTTTGAGTTGGAGTCTCACTCTGTCACCCAGACTGGAGTGCAGTGGCCGCTCCTGGCCACTGCAGCCTTGACCTGCTGGGCTCCAGCGATCCTTCTCCCTCAGCCTTCCAAGTAGCTGGAATTACAGGCGTGCGCTACCACGCCCAGCTAATTTTTTGATTTATTGTAGAGATGAGGTCTCGCCAAGTTGCCCAGGTGGGTCTCGAACCCATGGGCTCAGGCAATCCACTCACCTCAGCTTCCCAAAGCAAAGGATTACAGGATGAGCCACCGAGCCCGGCTGTCCTTCACCTTTTTTATTGTTATTGTCACAAATTTTATATCTATACATTATGTGCCCATTAATATAGATTTTTCTTATTGTTTTGTTTATTTTTAAATCACATGGGATGAAAAGAGTAGTTACAAACCAAAAATACCATAATACTGACTCTTACATTTGCCTAGTTACCTTTAACAATGTTTATGTTTTTTCATATAACTTTGAGTTACTGTCTAGTATGTTTTTATTTCAACCAGAAGCTCTCCCTCTAGAATTTTTTGTAGGGCAGATCTACTAGTGACAAATGCTTTCAACTTTTGTTTATATGAAATGTCTTAATTTCTCTTTGATTTTTGAAAGTATAGTTTTACTGGATATAGAATTCTTGGTTGACAGTTTTTTGTTTTCCTTTCATCACTTTAAATATGTTATCACACTGCTTTCTGGCCTCTGTGGTTTCTGACAGAAATCAGTCATTAATGTTATTGAAGATCCCCTTTACATGAGTAATCACATCTCTTGCTGTTCTCAAGATTCTGTCTTTGTCTTTGGCCTTTGGCAGCTTGATTATAATGTGTCTCAGTATGTATCTCTTTGTGTTTATCCTATTAAAAGTTTGTTGAGCTTTTTGCAAGAAGATTAAATATAGCTACACAATAATTTTCATGTTAAAGAAGATGGGCTACAGGTACCTGCTTCTGAGAAATTACCATCTCTCCACCTCTGATGGGTGAGGGGATAGCCTTTTCCCAGAATATGCACTTTTGCCTTTGACAGGAGACTCAATATACAGGTTATTATGCTAATCCATGAGCTAAAAGATGGCCTGCACCATTTTTACACCTTGATGGGCTTTACTTTGATGAGTTGCGGGAGTAGGGTAGACTAGCAAGTCCATATTTCTCAGGGTGATCAAGCCTGATGTGACAAGGAAAAGTGTCTGAACACTTCTATTCCAAAACTACTTATGAGAACTTTATCTATGTCTAGCCTACGCTGAATACCTGACCCCAATATGATGATCACCGTCTGTTTATATTTAATTAAAAAATTCCAAAAATGAGATTTCCTGTGTGCCTGGGTATGCTTTGTAAGATGATCTAGATGAGGTGAACTATTTTCTGATTTCATGTCCTTAGATCTTTTTGTTTAAGCTGGCCAAATTTTATAGAGAATATTTTTCTAGTGTATCTCTTAAAGATTCAATGCCTGCCTTCCTGAGTTCTAGAAGTCAAGAAGGAGAGAAGAAAGACTTGGTTCTTAATATTCAGTATGTAAATTTTTACTTAATACCCTTCTTTTCAGTATAGCACTGTTTCTTTCAACTGTGCCTCGTCTTCTTAAGTCCAGAGACCTTCTGGTTTTTCCTCTTTAGAGAATGAATAATAAATTTTCAGTTTATTGCCAGGATCATGGAAGGGTAGCTTTATGTTTAATGGAGAGGGAAAGGAGACTTGAGGGTTGTTTTTGTTTGTGCTGCTCCAACAAAATATTCACAATTGAGTTATTTATAATCAACAAGGATGCCTGAATGATGCATATTTGTATACCTAACCCTTAACTTTTAAAAATTATTTTAAAATAAAAAATATTGATTTTTTAAAAAAAGAACAGAAATATATTTTCTCACAGTTCTACAGGCTGGGAAATTCAAGTTCAGTGTACTAGCAGTTTCAGTTGTCTGGTAAGGGTTGCATTCTCTGCAGGGAAAGAATGCTGCTGTGTTCACAAATTACAGAAGGCAGAAGGAGAAAAAAGGATGAACTCTCTCTGTTAAGCCCTTCCAAAGGGAACTCAATTCCCTCATGACTCACCTCCCAAAAGTTGTGCCTCCCAACACTGTTGTGGTGGGGATCAAATCTCAACATGAATCATGAAGGAGAGAAAAACATTCAAAGGGTCCATCATCTTTTAAAAATTCTTTTAAACTTTTAAATTTTGTGTTTTGAGGATGTGGGGTACAATTCAGGGTTAGGTATGCAAATACTCATTATGCAGAAATCCTTTTTGATGAAGTGTGCCTCCCTACCCTGGCAGTTTCCCACTACTGCCACTGCTACCCATCCCCTCCCCTGGCAGTTTCTAACTACTGCCAATCCCTTTCTTATAGTATTATGATAATTGTTCAAGGTCCACTTATGAGTGAGAGCCTGTGGTACTCAATTCTTTGTTTCTGTGATAGATCACTGAGTAGTATAGATTCTAAGTTCATCCAAGTTGCTGCAAAGTTCATAATTTTGTCCTTCTTTATGGCTGTGTAATATTCCATAGTATATATGTACCACATTTTTAAAAATCCAGTCCTCTTTCAATAGGAAGCATGGTTGGTTCTATGTTTTTGCTGTTGTAAATAATGCTGCAATAAATATGCGTGTGCAGGTATCTTTTTCATAGAGTGATTTGACTTTTGGGTATATGCCTAGTAGGGGGACTGCTGGGTCATACAGAAGGTTGATTTTTAGATCTTTTAGGAACTGCTAAACTGTTTTCCACAGAGTCTGTACTAGTTTATACTCCCACCAACAGTGTAGAAGCGTTCCCTTTTCCCCGCATCCTCTCTAACATCTGTCGTTTTTTGAGTTATTGATGATGGTCATCCTGACTGGAGTTAGGTGGTATCTCAATGTGGTTTTAATTTGTGTTTCTTTGATGACTAGTGAGGCTGAGCATTTTTTCATGTATCTTTTGGCTGCTCATGTGTCTTCTTTTGAGAAGTGTCTATTCATATCTTTTGCCCACTTTGTAATGGGGTGTTTATTTTTTTTCTTTTCGGTACATTTGAGTTCCTTGTAGATCCTAGATATCAGGCCTTTGTCAGACATATAGTTGGCAAATATTTTTTCCCAGTCTGTGGGCTGTCTCCCTGCTCTCCTGATGGTTTCTTTGGCTATGCAGAAGCTTATCAGTTTAATGAGATCCCACTTGTCTGTCTCATCCCTTATGGCATGGGCGCTTCGGGTTTTGATCAGGAATTGGTTGCCACTTCCAATTTCCATAAGGGTTTCCCCTGCGTTTTCTAAGGTTCTTTTTTTTTTGAATTGGAGTCTCACTCTGTCACTCAGACTGGAGTGCAGGGGCCGCTCTCGGCCACCGCAGCCTCAACCTGCTGGGCTCCAGCGATCCTTCCGCCTCAGCCTTCCGAGTAGCTGGAACTTCAGGCACGCGCTACCATGCCCGGCTAATTTTTTTTTTTTAATTTATTGAAGAGATGAGGTCTTGTCAAGTTGCCCAGGCGGGTCTTGAACCCACGGGCTCAGGCAATCCACTTACCTCAGCCTCCCAAAGGCGTGGGATTACAGGCTGAGCCACCGAGCCCGGCTCTAAGGTTCTTATAGTTTGAGGTTTTACGTTTAGGTCTTTGATCCATTTGAAGTGGATTTTTGTGTGTGATGATAGATAGAGATCTTGTTTTAATCTTCTGCATTTGATCAGCCAGTTTTCCCAGCACCATTTATTGAATAGATTTTTCTCTCCCCAGTGGTTGGTGATGGAGGCTTTGTTGAAGATGAGTTAGTTGAGAAATTGAGGTTTTGCTTCTGGAATCTCTATCCTGTTCCACTGATCTATATGCCTGTTCTTGTACCAATACCTGGCTGTTTTGATTATTGTAGCTTTATAATAAGGCTTAAACTCTGAGAATCTTATACTTCTTGCTTTATTTATTTATTTATTTATTTATTTATTTATTTATTTATTTTTTATTTTGAGTTGGAGTCTCACTCGGTCGCCCAGACTAGAGTGCAGTGGCTGCTCCCGGCCAC